>NC_057800.1:232760879-232813253 GCF_018294505.1 Triticum aestivum
CGACACCTCCCGAAAAGGTGTTCTTTGGCCTTCCAGAGGCCGACGGGGTCATATATTTGTGAATTATTAGTTAGGTCATATATTTTTCGATTTTGTTATGAAAAACATCATATATAATTGTGTTGATCGTGTAGTTTTAAATGTGCAGTTGTTTCATCGCTGCGAGGTTTGGTGTTCGACGACCTCGCCGTGCGTTTGACGAGCTCTGCCCCTTCGTTCATGGGTGAGCACAAATGACAAGTCCTCCTCCCCCATTAATTATTTGATCTATTCCGATGAAACTTGATAGCTAGCTATATATGTCTTGAATCATCAGTATGTGTAACCAATATGTGTCTCCCGTTCGAAAGCGTCATAGTAATAAATATGCATGCATTTGCATATTTATAACCTTGATTCTTTCAAATTGTCCAACGCTATCCATGGACAGCCCGAGTATGTGTAGATTGGGTTCGTTTTCCCATATGCTTTGCTCCGGATCCAACGCATAAATTTCGTCAGTGCTTCCCATGTTGTTCTCCGGGTACACATCCTCTCTGTTTATTGCAGAGACGTGTATCAGGAGAACAGCCGGGAGGTGCTGCCGAAATTTTGCATCGGATCCGGAGCATAGCATGGGAAAATGAAACCAATCTACACATACACGGGTGGGATTAGGACCTATCATTACCTATTAGAGTGTAGGTTGCATGGACGTAATAAAATTGACAAAGTAGATCAACTGATGAATATATACATGGTGAATTACATATATAATTGTTGTGTGTCCAGTAGCTCTGAAAGTCAAGATGAGTGACCGTGCGTGGATGTATACCGGTCACACTGGTCAGAACAAATGGAGCACTGAATGGTTCACAAAAACCAAGGGGTTTGTGCAAGCCACATTTGCAAATGGACAAAAGAAAACCTGGTGCCCCTGTTTCCGGTGCGGCAATTGGGAAAAGAAGACAGAGGCTGAAATGGGCAAACACCTGCAGAAGAGTGGTTTTACGCCCGATTATACGGTGTGGACATTTCATGGTGAGTCTGCCCAACGTGACCGAGCTGAGGTGGATCGTCGTTGCACCGACGACCATGGTACCGGGATGGAAAACATGGTGCAAGACTATGATGATGCTCGGGATTAGGACGAGGAGATGGAGGAATCTGCAAAGGCCTTCAATGAAATGTTGGAGTCTTCAAAATGTCCGCTCCACGAGCACACTGAGCTTTGTCAGTTGGATGCCATCTCACAAGTAATGGCTCTGAAGGCTCAGTTCAACTTGGGCAGAGAATGCTATGACGCAATTATGACAGTATTTGGACGCTTTCTACCCAAAGGCCATGTAATGCCTGCAAACCTGTACCAGTCGGACAAAATCTTCCGTGCACTGAAGATGCCCTATGAGAAGATACATGCATGTGAGAAAGGATGTGCCTTATTTAGGCTTGACTATGCGGACTTGAACTATTGTCCCATTTGCAAGTCTTCCAGGTATATTGTGGTAGACAACGGTATGGGTGAGAAGACACATACCAAAATCCCCGTTAGTGTTCTTCGGTATATGCCAATCGTACCAAGACTTCAACGTCTTTTCATGGTCGAAGAGACGGCCAGACAGATGACATGGCACAAAACAGGCAAAAGAACCGAACTAGATGCAGATGGGAATCTGATGATGGTACACACATCGGATGGTGTTGCGTGGAAAAAGTTTGATGAATTGCATCCTCGAGTCGGCATCAGCACGGATGGGTTCAGTGTGTTTGGTATGACGGCAGCCCAATACAGTTGTTGGCCCGTATTTGTCTTTCCACTCAATCTCTCCCCCCGGACAGATTATGCAAAGAAAGAACATTTTCCTAACGTTGATAATTCCAGGACCCAACTATCCGGGGAAAAATATGAATGTGTACATGCAGCCGCTTAAGGACGAATTGCAAGAAGCCTGGGATAATGGGTTCAAGACATACGACGCCTTTAGCAAACGTGTAACGCCCTCGATGCGGCTATATCTCCCACGTGTCGAAGCACGACTTAGAGGCATAACCGCATTGAAAGCAATGTCGCAAGTGAGGTAATCTTCGCAAACAACCCATGTAATACATAAGGGAAAGAGATACATAGTTGGCTTACAATCACCACTTCACACAATTACATGAATAAAGCATTACAACATCCAAATACAATCAAGGTCCGACTATGGAACCAAAATAAAAGAAGAACCCCAAAAGCGACAAGGTCCCCCGATCAACCCCAACTGGGCTCCACTACTGATCAACTAGAACGAAACAACACAAAGGACAATATCTTCATCGAGCTCCTCCTTGAGCTTGGTTGCGTCATCTGCACGGACTCATCGGCACCTGCAAGCTGGTTTTGGAAGTATATGTGAGTCACGGGGACTCAGCAATCTCGCACCCTCGCGATCAAGACTATTTAAGCTTATGGGTAAGGTAAAGGTATGAGGTGGAGCTGCAGCAAGCGACTAGCATATTTGGTGGCTAAACATACGCAAATGAGAGCGAGAAGAGAAGGCAAAGCACGATCGAGAAACTATGATCAAGAAGTGATCCTAGAACAACCTACGTCAAGCATAACTCCAACACCGTGTTCACTTCCCGGACTCTGCCGGAAAGAGACCATCACGGTTACACACGCGGTTGATGCATTTTAATTAAGGTTAACTTCAGGTTTTCTACAACCAGACGTTAACAAATTCCCATCTGCCCATAACCGCGGGCACGGCTTTCGAAAGTTCAATCCCTGCAGGGGTGTCCCAACTTAGCCCATCACAAGCTCTCATGGTCAACGAAGGATAAACCTTCTTCCGAGACATTCCGATCAGACTCGACATCCCAGTTCTACAAGACAACTTCGACAAGGTAAAACAAATCCAGCAACACTGCCCGAATGTGCCGACAAATCCCGATAGGAGCTGCACATATCTCATTCTCAGGGCACACTCAGATGAGCTCTCCATACAATTAAAACCAAACCTCGAGTTTCCCCGAGGGGGCGCTGCACAGGACTCTAGTTTGGACCAACACTCAGAGGAGCACTGGCCCGGGGGGGGGGGGTTTAAATAAAGATGACCCTTGAGTCTGCGAAACCCAAGGGAACAAAGGCTAGGTGGCAAATGGTAAAACCAATGTTGGGCATTGCTGGAAGAGTTTTATTCAAGGTGAACTGTCAAGGGGTTCCCATTATTACCCAACCGCGTAAGGAACGCAAAATCCGGGAACATAACACCGATATGACGGAAACTAGGGCGGCAAGAGTGGAACAAAACACTAGGCAAAAGGCCGAGCCTTCCACCCTTTACCAAGTATATAGATGCATTAATTAAATAAGAGATATTGTGATATCCCAACAAGTAAACATGTGCCAACAAGGAACAACATCTCCATGTTCCAACAAGGAACAAACTTCAATCTTCACCTGCAACTAACAACGCTATAAGAGGGGCTGAGCAAAGCGGTAACATGGCCAATCAACGGTTTGCTAGGACAAGGTGGGTTAGAGGCTTGGTTCAACAATATGGGAGGCATGATAAGCAAGTGGTAGGCATCATAGCATAGGCATAGCAAAAGAGCGAGCAACTAGCAAGCAAAGATAGAAGTGATTTCGAGGGTATGATCATCTTGCCTCAGATCCCGCAAGGAAGAAGAACGAGTCCATGAAGAAGACAAACGGGCGTAGTCGAACGGGTCCTCACAAATGCGACGTTGTCGGAACCAACCCGAAGAAGCAACACCGGAAAGAAGCAAACAACATAGTAAACAACCATCACATAAACATGGCATGATGCACAACCAAGTATGATGCATGTCCGGTTTAAATATGCATGACATGGCAAAGTGCACAAACAACACTACAAGTTAAGTGGAGCTCAATATGCAACGGGTTGCATATTGACGGAACACCACATCAATTATTTAGTTCTCTCTCGTTTATGTACCTCAACAATATTAAATGTTCTTAACATGGCAAGGGTGAAGCAAAGTAAACTACCTATCTAGTCAAGTTTAAATGAGGCCGGAAGCAACGAACAACAATTCCGGAAACTCCTCATGAGCATATTATAGATTTGGTACTGTTCTGCCCTAAACATTATTTTAGAGTTGTTAAACATGCAAGATGAGTGCACCAAGTAAATCTAGGCATTTTTCTACCCCATTTACATATAAAGATTATTTAATTCGGAGCTACAGTTATTTAGTTATGAAATAAAGCATTTTAGCAAGTTATTTAAACAAATTTAAACAAACATCATTTTAAACATGGATGAAAGTTGCATATTATTAAACTAGACAAAATTCTAAGCAACTTTCATATTAAGTTTGTTTTAAAATGATGCACCATTTGTGAGTAATGAAATGCATGAAGTCTAGGGGGCTTCCTGTAAAACTGGTTTTTCTCTGGAAAAATACTAAAATGCAGATCTGAAAAAAATAGGAACTGGGCCGAAACAGGGGGCGGCTAGGCGCTAACCATGGGCCTTGGCCCGAAACTGTGGAGAGGAGGAGGCAGGCCGGGACGCTGGGCCTTGGGGAGGCGCTGGCCTCACGCGGGCGTGCTGGGCCTAGCGAAGAGGAAGATGCGGTCAATGCAGCGGTTGCCTCGCTCGTCCTCCTCGCGCACAAAGACGAGCGGGAGGAGCAGAAGCAGGGCACGATGGCGGCAGGGGACTTGGTCCGGGGAGGCGGTTGCGCGGATCCGGCGAGGATGGCGAGAACCAAGGCGAGGAAGGGAATCAAGCGGGCGAGGTCAAAGCGGCAAGAGGGGCGTGTCTTCGGCCTCGTTCGCGTGCAGAAGCAGGGGAGGCAGCGCATGATGCAAAGGCTGGATGGCGGCTGGACTTGGCGCGAACTCCGGCAAGGAAGCGTCAGATCGAGGCGGAGAAGAGCAGATCCTATCGGTCCCGTCCGGTTTCGACGAAAGAAGTGGAGGGGGGAACTTGAAGCTTGGCGCTGCATCGCTTGAAGAAATCCTCGTGGTGAAGAAAAGCAGGGAACATGGAGACGACAAGCTCCTCGGAAAGCGCGTGCAGGACGCCGGTTGATCCTTGGGGCCTCCACGGACGACTCTGTCGCGAGGGAAATTGGCGCCGGGGCGAAGTCTCAGGCGACGGACGGTGACGAGGAGGTCGTCCCTGGCGTCGGCCTCCTGTGAAGGTGAGCGAGAGAGAGAGATCATGAGACGAGAGGGAGATGGAGAGGAAAAAAAGGGAAGGGCGGGGGAATGGCCTGGTAGTGGTGGTTCCGGTAGAACTCCGGTGAGGTCGCCGGCCAGTGGTGACGCGTGGGGTCGAGCGAGGCTCTTGGGCGGAGGCGGTTGGATGGATGGATCGATGGAATAAGTGGCTGGTTGGCTCGACGCTGAAAACAAAGAGAAAGAATATTGCGGCGGCGGCGATGGGACAGGCTGCCTAAAATCTAGGGTTAGGCTGCTTATATAGGTAGGTTGGTTAGGTTAGGGGCTACTCGGTCCCTCCGATCCGAATCGGACGGACGAAAAAAATATGATAGGAAGACCAATTAACAAAAAGGAGACGTTTTGTAGATGTTTGGGGTTGATCCGGATCCAACGGTGACGACTGTCCAGCTCGGGTTCGGGAACAGCTTCGGACACACCCGAGGGGTCAAAGCACTGTGCAAAGAAGGGTAGGCATGGGCCTAGGTGGATTGTGGAGAGCAGGTTGGGCTAAGAGAAGAGGGGAGAGATGCAGCCCGACAGGGTTTCCAGAGACCGAAAACGTCCGACGATTGACCGACTATACTGCCACTATAGTTTAACGGTTGGGCTATCAAACGAACTCCGAAAGCGATGAAACTTGGCAGGCGACCTACTAACACTATAACAACACCGCATGCCAACTTTCAAACCAATCCGAGAACATTTTCCAGCCACTTATAAAATAATATTTCGGAGGTGCCGCGGGCGCGTGCAAGTGTGTGTGGGCTCAGAACGGACAACGGACATAATTGGGGAACCCGAACGGATGCAAGTTTGAAAACATGATGATGCAATGCACATGATGACATGACAAGATGCAACACGCAAGCGAATGACATGGCAAAGACAGTGAATAACTGGAAGACACCTGGCACATCGGTCTCGGGGCATTACAAAACGGAACTTCATAATGTGTGTCTGGTACATGTACTCGACGCATGACTTGCCGGCGTATGCGCTATTCGTTGGCTGGCGTGTGCATGGAAGGTTCCCGTGCCCCACATGCAAGGGAGCTCTTGAGTTTCGTTGGCTTCAGGCCGGTCACAAGTTTTCTTGCTTCGACATGCATAGATAGTTCCTGGATCCTCGCCATAAGTTCAGGAAAGACAAGAAGAACTTCATCAGGGGTAGAGTTGTCAAAAACTCTGCACCACCTGCATTGACAGGCCAACAGACCCTGGATCAGTTAAACGCTCTTGAGCCAGATCCACAATGTCCAGGGTACTTCAAGGGGTATAATACTAAGCACGCGTGGACTCACAAAACAGGCTTATGGGATCTGCCTTACTTCAAAGACCTCCTTTGCCCACACAACATCGACGTGATGCACACTGAGAAGAATATCGCCGAGGCACTTTTTGGTACATTGTTCGGCATAGATGGGAAGTCAAAGGATAATACTAAGGCTAGAGTCGATCTGGAGGCGCTATGTGATAGGCCGTTACAAAACATGAAAGAACCAAAAGGAAAGCAGAACTGGACGAAGCCAAAGGCATGGTTCAATCTTGGAAGGCCAGCTATGAGGGAAATTCTCTTGTGGGTGCAACAGCAGTTGATGTTCCCTGATGGGTATGCAGCGAATCTAAAGAGGGGAGCGAATCTTGATAAACCGAAGATATTTGGTCTCAAGAGTCATGATTGGCACATATGGATTGAGCGGGTAATGCCGGTGATGTTGCGTGGCTTCATCCCTGAGGATGAATGGCTAGTACTGGCAGAACTCAGCTATTTCTTCCGTGTTCTTTGTGCGAAAGAACTATCGCCTGACGTGCTAGAAGAAATGGAAGAGTTGGAGCCGGAGTTGATCTGCAAGTTAGAGAAGATCTTTCCACCGGGCTTCTTTAATCCAATGCAGCATTTGGTTTTGCATCTCCCGACCGAGGAAAGATTGGGGGGGGGGGGCGTGCAAAATCGTTGGTGCTACCCAACTGAGAGGATGCAGAAGACGCTTCGAGAAAAATGTAAAAATAAACGTAGAATTGAAGCATCGATGGCTGAGGCATTCATCACAGAGGAGGCGGCAAACTTCGTAACAGCGCACTACGAAGCCAAAAATCGTCATTTGCATAATCCGAAGCCTCGGTACAATGATGACGAGCCTAAAAAGGGTGGATCCAACCTCAGCCTATTCAAAGGGAATCTCGCACCAGCTAGTGTTTCACATCCAGTATCTTTGGATAACGAAGAATGGCGGACCATTTCGTTGTATATCTTCAACAACCTGATAGAAGTGCGGCCGTACATCGAGTAAGTTCTCGGTGCATTGTTTCGCAACTTCTATTTCCTTTGAACTGCTCTTATTCCTGGATATGTCATACAGTCGATACGTCGCCATATTCTCGTATGGAGCGGAGATCCAAAAGGATTCCGTCGAAGAGTATGAGCTTCTCGCAAAGCAAGGAGGCGGCTATCCCGGTTTCATCTCTTGGTTCAAACAAATGGTAATTTCTATTAGACAATTTCATTTCATTCGCTAATTTGTGCATAATGCAACAATCCTTTCATATTAAACTTGTAGGCTAATTCAGAGTCTATGGATGCCGAATTGAGACAAGTCTCTAATGGTTTTGACTATAAGGTCCGTTCATTTGACAAGTACGACATCAACGGGTATCACTTTCGTACCTATGGCAAAGAGCTATCTATGGCCGACCGAAAGTCTACAAATTGTTGTGTATCTGCTATCGGCAAAGGAGGTACCGAGTATTATGGGAGAGTTGAAGCAATTTATGAACTTCTGTTCTATGGTGAAAACCCACCGAATGTTGTAGTCTTCAAATGTTATTGGTTTCAGCCGAAGGAGACTAGAAGGACTCATGAACATATAGGGCTAGTTGAAATCAACCAAAGCACCCATTTAGATGTTCCTGATGTCTATATTACGGCTCAACAGGCGACCCAAGTATTCTATCTACCGTGGGCCTGCCAAACTAATCCAAATCTGAAAGGTTGGGATGTCGTTTATGAAGTGCCGCCACGTGCTAGACTTTCTCCCCCAAAGGAAGAGGATTATGAACCTCACATTAACCCAGACACATATGAAGGAGAATTCTTCCAAGAGACACGTGAGTGGTGTTGCAGGCTGCTATACAGAGTGAGAGAGATAGAATGGAGAAACTTCTGGCGGAGGCGGCGGAGAGGCAGTGGGAGTTGGAGGAGAGGACGACAAAGATGTTGGAGGAGGAGAGGGCACGGAATGACATGCAGGCAAGGGCCATGTACGAGCTCCTTGTGGTAAGTTTCTTCTGCAGATTACTTGCTAGTCTTAACATTTGAGTCTCATTACTAACTAGTATGACTCTGTTGTGAAAACCAAATGTGCAGTCTGTGTGCGAGAAGTCCGGCCAGACCGCTCCGCCGATGCCAGTGATTGCTCCTGGGAGCACGATGAGTTTAATTTGAATGGACATTACTTGCTAGTCTTAACATTTGAGTGTCATAATGCTAACGAGACATTGGAAATGATCTTTGGTGCAGCTTAACTCCAGAAACGCATCGCACGATCCTTCTCCAGCTACCGGCGCGAGCCAGTCCGCTCCTTCTCCAGCTACCGGCGCGAGCCAGCCTGCTCCTACACCTCCATGATCACGGTAAGTTTCTCTAGTGTTTTGCTTAACAAATGCATAAAGACCTAGACTTAGCTTTATTTCCTCCAATATGCTTACCATAATGACCTAGAGTTAGCTTCTTTTCCTCCAAAATGACTTAATAAGCTTACTGACCTCATAAACCATCCATTCTACCTAAGTTAGCTCTAAAATGACTCATTTTACCTTAGTTAGCTTACAAGTGATCCAATTTATCCAAGTTAGCTCTAAAATGACCCATTTTACGTAGATTAGCTCCTAAATGATCCATTTGACCTACGTTAGCTTTAAAATGACCCATTTCACCTAGGTTAGCTCCAAAATGACCCATTTCACCTAGGTTACCTCCAAAATGACCCATTTCACCTACGTTAGCTAAAAACGATCCATTTTACCTTAGTTAGCTCAAAAACGTGGCATTTCACCTTAGTTAGCTCATAAAAGACCCATTTCAACTAAGTTGGCTCCAAAATGATCAATTTCACCTAGGTTAGCTCATAAACGACCCATTTCACCTAGGTTACCTCATAAACGATCCATTTGACCTAGGTTAGCTCATAAATGACCCATTTCACCTAGGTTAGCTCATAAACAACCTATTTCACCTAGGTTAGCTCATAAACGACCCATTTCACCTAGGTTTGCTCATAAACGACTCATTTCACCTAACTTAGTTCATAAACGACCCATTTCACCTAGGTTTGCTCATAAACGACTCATTTCACCTAGGTTTGCTCATAAACAACCCATTTCACCTAGGTTTGCTCATAAACGACCCATTTCACCTAACTTAGCTCCAAAATGATCCATTTCACCTAGGATAGCTCATAAACTACCCATTTCACCTAGGTTAGCTCATAAACGATACATTTCACCTAAGTTAGCTAATATATGGCATATACTTCTTCTTCTAGTCCTCTTCTTCTATTCTTTTTCTTCTAGTCTAATTCTTCTTCTAGTCTTCTTTTTCTAACTTTCTTATTTGTCATTTTGCAGGTTTCATTCACTTCACAGAAGCCAGCTTCCTATGATGGATTGCTTGCTTTTTCCTGTTTTTTCCTTTGATGCACTTCTTGTATTCTGCTCGCTTGCTATGATGAAACTTTGCATATTGTAATATGTATGGATCGATGGAACTATGTGCAACCTACTATGTATGTATGGATGGATATATATGTGCTGGATATTTATTATGTTGGATATATATGTGCTGGATATTTATGTGATGGATATATATGTGCTATGAAATATTTGTTGTGATAATTGTTGGATATAAGAAAAACAGAACAAAAAAGAGGCAGTGCAGGTGTAAGTGCATCTAGTGCCACCCCTAGTTGGTTTTGGAGTATTGACGACAAACCTAGTTGAGGGACTAATGTGTTTGTGAGAATTGCAGGATAACACAGGTAGAAGTCCCTCATTGATTCGGTTTTCCTACCAGAGATGACCCCTAAAAATGTATGAAGACATTGAAGTCAAAGGTGGTATATGAAGATATTCACATTGAAGACTATGACAAGAGAAGACACCACATGAAGCCTATGGAGCTCGAAGACTTAGATCTTTCGTAGTTCTCCTTCTTTTGTGTTGAGTCATAGGAACCACCGTACTGTTAAGTGGGGTCCAAGAGAACCAGTCAGAATGACTGAAGTGATGCCTAACCAAAACCTATGTCTTCGAGTGAAGACTATGAGAGCGAATCTTGTCCAGAGTCGGACAAGTCAGCTTTGCTTGCAGCCCAAGTAAAGTTGCCGTGTGAGTTTGAAATCTGACCGTTGGAACACGTGTCAGTTCCTTAGTGACCCAGGGTCATTTTGGACAAATCAGGTCGGGTTGCCAAGTGGCTATAAATAGCCCACCCCCTACAACCATAAATGGTTGCCTGCTCAGATTGAGAGTACGGCTTTTGTCGTTTGAGAGCAACCCACCTCGAAGCCTTTGAGAGAGAATTCCTTGCGAGGATAAAGCCCTAACCACCCAGAGCCAAAGAGAATTGGGCATCACTTAAGTCTTCTTGTCTGTGTGATCTGAAGACTTATTACACTTGAGGACTGTGCATCCTCCAGCCGGTTAGGCGTCGCATTCTGAGCATCCAAGAGACATTGTGGATTGCCGGTGAACGAAGTCTGTGAAGGTTTGGGAGTCTACCTTGAAGACTTACCAGAGTGATTGGGCGAGGTCTGTGTGACCTTAGCTCAAGGGGAATACGGTGAGGACTGGGTGTCCTGAGCTGCGTGTTCAGGACTGGGTGTCCGGGACTGTGTGTCCTAAGGTTTAAATACCTAGCCGCCCCAACCAGACGTACAGTTGTCACATCAACTGGAATTGGTCCAACAAATCATTGTCTTCAACGAGTCACTGGTTTCATCTTCCCTTCCCTTTACTTACTGTTACTCCTTGTGAAGTCATTGTATGTTTGCACTATCTTTTGTCTTCACTGAGTGACTGCATGTTCTGTCTGGCTTCACAATATCTTCCTACCTGATCCTTACTACATTGCTGCTATTAGTCATTGTGCTTTCACTCTATTGAATACTTGACTATGGCTTGCCTAGTGTAGTCTACCTTCCGCTGCAGGTTATTAGGTTTATTTCTATTGTTTGTCTTCATAACTCCCACGTTTTGAAGACTTTCATAAAAATCGCCTATTCACCCCCCTCTAGTCGATATAACGCACTTTCAGCAGGCTCTTTGCCGTCCGTGGCAGACGGCAAAGACCCCTTTGCCGTCGGTGGCAGACGGCAAAGGGGGCACGTGGCGCCCACCTGTGATGGAGCATTTGGCCAATTTGCCTACCGTGGCGGACGACAAAGCCAAGCTGATGGCAAAGACTTTGCCTTGCCGTCCGCCGGGCGGACGGCAAAAAAGAGCGGGCACTGACGTATAGCTGACGTCGTCTGGCGGACGGCAAAGAGGCGCTCAAATTTGCGGTCTGCTGGTAGACGGCAAAGGCCGCCGTTAGCCGCCTAACGGAGTGACGCTAGCAGACGTGCAACATTTTGCCGTCCCCCCTCTTTGCCGTCAGCCGCTGTAGGCAAAGGGCTCTTTGCCGTCCGCCATAAAAAGCCGACGGCAAAGGACCTGTTTGCCGACCCTATCTTTGCCGTCATTGTTTGCCGTCCGCCGCGGACGGCAAAGTGCTTTGCCGTCAGCCGTCCCTGCCTTTGCCGTCCGCCATGGCAGACGGCAAAGTACTGGATTCCTGTAGTGATTAATACCATTCACTTGGAATTGTTTCTTCGGAAAGTGCACCGTATGCTCATTACCATTGATATGAAAAGTGACCTTGCTTTTATTGCAATTAATAACATCCCATGCAGTATTCAAGAAGGGTCTACCAAGGATAATCGATATGTTGTCGTCCTCAGGCATCTCAAGTATAAAAAAGTCAGTCAAAATAGTAACATTAGCAACAACAACGGGCACATCCTCACAAATACCGATAGGTATGGCAGTTGATTTATCAGCCATTTGCAAAGATATTTCAGTAGGTATGAGTTTATTCAAATCAAGTCTTTTGTATATAGAGAAAGACATAACACTAACACCAGCTCCTAAATCACGCAAAGCAGTTTTCACATAATTCTTTTTGATAGAGCAAGGTATAGTTGGTATTCCCGGATCTCCAAGTTTTCTAGGTACTCCATCCTTAAAAGTATAATTAGCAAGCATAGTGGAGATTTCATCTTTCGGTATTTTTCTCTTATTAGTGATGATGTCTTTCATATACTTTGCATAAGGAGGCATTTTCAAGATATCAGTCAAGCGAGTACGCAAAAAGACTGGCCTCAACATTTCAGCAAAGCATTCAAATTCTTCATCATCTTTCTGTTTAGTTGACTTTGGTTGAAAGGGCATATGTTTTTGAACCCGCGGTTCTCTTTGTTTACCGTGTTTTCTAGCAACAAAGTCATTTTTATCATACATTTTATTCTTAGGTTGTGGGTTATCAAGATCAACAGGTGGTTCTATCTCAACATCATTGTCTCATTCTTTATTATTTGGTTGAGAGTCTTCATGAACCTCATCATTAAGTTTTTCATTATCAGAAGGTGGGTGTTCATTACCAGATTGAGTTTCAGCATCTGAGATATGATATGTCCATTTTGAATCATGCTTTTATATCGATATTTATTGCATTATGGGCTGTTATTACACATTATGTCACAATACTTATGCCTATTCTCTCTTATTTTACAAGGTTTACATGAAGAGGGAGAATGCTGGCAGCTGGGATTCAGGGCTGGAAAAGGAGCAAATATTAGAGACCTATTCTGCACATCTCAAAAAGTCCAGAAACTTCATGGGAGCACGTTTCAAAATATATAAAAAATATTGAGCGCAAGAAGTACCAGAGGGGGGCCACTCACCAGCCACGAGGGTGGGGGGCACGCCCCTGCCTCGTGGGCCCCCTGGTGGCCCTCCGATGCCCATCTTCTGCTATATGGAGTCTTTCGTTGAGGAAAAAATCATAAGCAAGCTTTCAGGATGAGACTCCGCCGCAACGAGGCGGAACCTTGGCGGAACCAATCTAGGGCTCCGGAGGAGCTGTTCTGCGAGGGAAACTTCCCTCCGGGAGGAGGAAATCATCGCCATCGTCATCACCAACGATCCTCTCATCGGGAGGGGGTCAATCTCCATCAACATCTTCACCAGCACCATCTCCTCTCAAACCCTAGTTCATCTCTTGTATCCAATTCTTGTCTCTAAGTCTGGGATTGGTACCTATGGGTTGCTAGTAGTGTTGATTACTCCTTGTAGTTGATGCTAGTTGGTTTACTTTGGAGTCTTCATTGAGGGGCTTGTTCGGGGTATCTTCACCTCGACCAGTAGAGCAAAGAGTTGCTCCTCAAAGGATTACTTTCCATTGTAACAAGTGACAGTAAATTTTAGCACACTATATAAATTTTTCCTTACCAAATTCCACCTACCAAAGGCGCTTCACTCCCCGGCAACGGCGGCGCCAGAAAAGAGTCTTGATGACCCACAAGTATTGGGGATCTATCATAGTCCTTTCGATAAGTAAGAGTGTCGAACCCAACGAGGAGCAGAAGGAAATGATAAGCGGTTTTCAGCAAGGTATTCTCTGCAAGCACTGAAATTGTAGGTAATAGATAGTTTTGTGATATGATAATTTGTAACGAGCAACAAGTAACAAAAGTAAATAAAGTGCAGCAAGGTGGCCCAATCCTTTTTGTAGCAAAGGACAAGCTTGGACAAACTCTTATATAGAAGAAAGCGCTCCCGAGGACACATGGGAATTATCGTCAAGCTAGTTTTCATCACGTTCATATGATTCGCGTTCGGTACTTTGATAATTTGATATGTGGGTGGACCAGTGCTTGGGTGGTATTCTTACTTGAACAAGCATCCCACTTATGATTAACGTATATTGAAAGCATCCGCAACTACAACAAAAGTATTAAGGTAAACCTAACCATAGCATGAAACATATGGATCCAAATCAGCCCCTTACGAAGCAACACATAAACTAGGGTTTAAGCTTCTGTCACTCTACCAACCCATCATCTACTTATTACTTCCCAATGCCTTCCTCTAGGCCCAAATAATGGTGAAGTGTCATGTAGTCGACATTCACATAACACCACTAGAGGCTAGACAACATACATCTTATCAAAATATCAAACAAATACCAAATTCACATGACTACTCATAGCAAGACTTCTCCCTTGTCCTCAGGAATGAACGTAATTACTCAAAAAGCATATTCATGTTCATAATCAGAGGGGTAATAATATGTATATAGGATCTGAACATATGAGCTTCTACCATTTAAACCAACTAGCATCAACTACAAGGAGTAATCAACACTACTAGCAACCTGCTAGCACCAATCCCGGACTTTGAGACAAGAATTGGATACAAGAGATGAACTAGGGTTTGGAGATGAGATGGTGCTGGTGAAGATGTTGATGGAGATTGCCCTCTCCCGATGAGAGGAACGTTGGTGATGATTTTCCCCCTCCCGGAGGGAAGTATCCCCGGTAGAACAGCTCTGCCGGAGCTCTAGATTGGATCCGCCAAGGTTCCACCTCGTGGCGGCGGAGTCTCCTCCCGAAAAGTTCCTTCTTATTTTTTCTCATCAAAAGACCTCATATAGGAGAAGATGGACATCGGAGAGCCACCAGGGGGCCCACGAGGTAGGGGGCGCGCCCTAGGGGGGGCACCCCCCACCCTCGTGAGAAGGGTGTGGGCCCCCTGGCCTTCATCTTTGGCGAGGATTTTTCTTTATTTATTTTAAGACGTTCTGTGGAGTTTCAGGACTTTTGGAGTTGCGCAGAATAGGTCTCTAATATTTGCTCCTTTTCCAGCCCAGAATTCCAGCTGCCGGCATTCTCCCTCCTTATGTAAACCTTGTAAAATAAGAGAGAATAGCCATAAGTATTGTGACATAAAGTGAAATAACAGTCCATAACGCGATAAATATCAATATAAAAGCATGATGCAAAATGGACGTATCAACTCCCCCAAGCTTAGACCTCGCATGTCCTCAAGCGAAAAGCCGATAACAATAAATATGTCCTCATGTTTAGAGGTAGAGGCGTCGATAAAAATAAAATACGGACATGAAGGCATCATGATTATTCTCATAGTAGCAACATATATAGATTTTGTCATATGATTACTTATATTCAAGTGATGATCTATTCACAATGCAAAAGTATAAATCATAAACCTTATTGGGCTCTGACAAACTATAATCTCAGTCATTGAAGCAATTGCAATTTATCATAACATCGGAAAGAGTCTATGTCAGAGCTAAAAAGCAAGTCCACATACTCAACTATCATTTAGTCCTTCATAATATCTAACACTCACGCGATACTTGTGGTTACGGAGTTTTAGTCGGACACAGAGAAAGATAGGGGCTTATAGTTTTGCCCCGCAACCTTTTACCTCAAGGGTAATGTCAACAATAATGGTTCATGCTCCACTACATCCAATTATATATATATATATATATATATATATATATATATATATATCATGTTCTTTCCAACATGCTGAGCTTGCCAAAGGATAAAAAGAAAAAGAAAAGGTGAAGATCACCATGACTCTTGCATAAGGTATAAGATAATAATAAAGGATAGGCCCTTCGCAGAGGGAAGCAGAGGTTTCCATGTGCTTTTATGGTTGGATATATAAAATCTCAATGCGAAAGAACATCACTTTATATTGCCCCTTGTGATATGAACCTTTATTATGCAGTCTGTCGCTTTTATTACTTCCACATCACAAGATCGTATAAAGCTTATTTCTCCCACACCAATCAATCATACATATTTAGAGCAATTTTTATTGTTGTGCACCGATGACAACTTACTTGAAGGATCTTACTCAATCCATAGGTAGATATGGTGGACTCTCATGGCAAAACTAGTTTAAGGATATTTGGAAGCACAAGTAGTATTTCTACTTGGTGCTGAGAATTTGGCTAGCATGAGGGGGAAAGGCAAGCTCAACAAGTTAGAGGATCCATGACAACATACTTTATCTCAGATATAAGAAATACATAACTCATTACGTTGTCTTCCTTGTCCAACATCAACTCTTTAGCATGTCATATTTTAATGAGTACTCCCAATCATAAAAGATGTCAATGATAATATATCTATATGTGAAAACCTCTCTTTCCTTATTACTTCCTATTAATTGCAACAATGACCAAAGCTATGCTTGCCAACTCCCAACAACTTTTAATCATCATACTCTTTCTATGTGAAGCCATTACTCTCAATAAGATCAATATGAACTTTTTGTTTCTTTTTATTCTTTTTCTCTTTCTTTTATTCACCCAAGATCATGGCAAAATAAGCAAGCCCTTGACTCAACACTAATCTTTATTATATATAGCTCACGGACTCGATTACATTGAGAGATCATAAAGCAAAACTCAAAACTAGATCATGCCATAAACTTTATTCTACTAGATCAAGATACTACTAATAGGATCGAACTAAGAAAAATGGTAAAGATAGGAGTTGTGATTGTGATACGATACCGGGGCATCCCCCCCAAGCTTGGAAGTTGCCAAGGGGAGTGCCCATACTATGGTGATTATGTCTCCTTGTTTGTTGTCGGTGAAGAAGGTGGTGGTGATGTTGGCTTAGTTGATGGCTTAGGCTTCTCCCTTAATTTGCGCTTGAGGACGACATTTTGATCCCTCAGATCATCAATCTCCCACTCCTGGGTTAATATTTTTTGCATAGGTCCTGCTTATTTTCCTGCAAGAGACGAAAAGGGATAAACTCGCACTTGGGTTTCTTTACCCTATCAGGGAGACTTGACTTTTTGAACTCCACGTGCATGTCCCTAGGATGAGGTAATGGTGCTTCATCTTCGTCTAAGCTCGTCTCCTCCTTCTCCTTGGGTTCATAGTCCTCTTCTTCTTCTGTGGTCCATCCATTATGTTCCACATCTCCATAGACCTTTGGATTTGCTAAGTAATCATCCACATAGCTTTCTCCTTCCGAATCCTGGGAAGACATGTTGATTTAATCTGCAACGGGACAACTCGAAACAAAGACAGGAGATTTTTGCGTGATACTGGAGTCAAAACCTTTGGGAGGTTATATAATGAATTTTTACCGACCAAAATACGTATCGTGCAAGAAAACGGAGTCTGGAAGGCACACGAGGTGCTCACGAGGTAGGGGGCGCGCCCAGGGGGTAGGGCGTGCCCACCACCCTCACGGGGCCCTCGTGTCCTTCCTGGACTGCTACTTATTTTTCTATTTTTCTAAATATTCCAAAACGAAGAAATATTGCCTTAAAAATTGTTTTGGAGTCGGTTTACTTACCGTACCACATACCTATTCCTTTTTGGAGTCTGAAACGTTCCGGAAAGTGTCCCTTATGTATTCCTCTGGGGTTATGGTTTCAATAATATTGGTTTCGACATTTATGGGATTACCTGAGATATAATGTTTAATTCTTTGACCGTTTACCACCTTCGGATTTGTGCCCTCGAAGTTGTTGATTTTTATGGCACCGAAACGATAGACTTCTTCGATAACATAGGGGCCTTCCCATTTAGAGAGAAGTTTTCCTGCAAAAAATCTTAAATGGGAGTTGTATAGTAATACATAATCACCTACATTAAACTCACGCTTTTGTATCCTTTTGTCATGCCATCTTTTAACTTTTTCTTTAAACAACTTGGCATTTTCATAAGCTTGGGTTCTGCATTCATCAAGTGAGCTAATATCAAATAACCTCTTCTCACCGGCAAGTTTAAAATCATAGTTGAGCTCTTTAATAGACCAATATGCCTTATGTTCTAGTTCGAGAGGTAAGTGACATGCTTTTCCATAAACCATTTTATACGGAGATATACCCATAGGATTTTTATATGCAGTTCTATAAGACCATAATGCATCGTCAAGTTTCTTGGACCAATTCTTTCTAGACCTATTAACAGTCTTTTGCAAAATTAATTTGAGCTCTCTATTGCTCAACTCTACTTGACCACTAGACTGTGGGTGATAAGGAGATGCAATTCTATGATTAACATCATATTTAGCAAGCATTTTACGGAAAGCACCATGAATAAAGTGTGAACCACCATCAGTCATTAAATATCCAGGGACTCCAAACCTCGGGAAAATAACTTCTTTAAGCATTTTAATAGAAGTGTTATGATCAGCACTACTAGTTGGAATAGCTTCTACCCACTTAGTAACGTAATCAACAGCAAGTAGAATATGTGTGTATCCATTAGAGGCAGGAAAAGGTCCCATATAATCAGAGCCCCAAACATCAAACAGTTCAATAACAAGTGAATAATTCATAGGCATTTCTTGGCGTCTACTAATATTACCAATTCTTTGACATTCATCACAAGACAAGACAAACTTACAAGCATCCTTGAAGAGAGTACGCCAATAAAAACCAGATTGCAATACCTTATGTGCAGTTCTATCTCCAGCGTGGTGTCCTCCATAAGACTCGGAATGACACTTGCGTAGGATTTGTTCCTGTTCATGCTCAGGTACACAACGTCTAATAACACCATCTACTCCTTCTTTATAAAGATGTGGGTCATCCCAAAAGTAATGTCTCAAATCATAGAAGAACTTTTTCTTTTGTTGGTATGTGAAGCTAGGTGGTATAAATTTAGCAACAATATAATTAGCATAATCAGCATACCATGGAGTACTACGAGAATTACTTATAACATTTAATTGTTCATCAGGAAAGCTATCATTAATAGGTAGTGGGTCATCAAGAATATTCTCTAGCCTAGACAAGTTATCTGCAACGGGGTTCTCAGCTCCCTTTCTGTCAACAATATGCAAATCAAATTCTTGTAGCAAGAGAACCCATCTAATAGGTCTAGGTTTAGCATCTTTCTTTTCCATCAGGTATTTAATAGTAGCATGATCTGTTTGAATAGTTACTTTAGAATCAACAATATAAGATCTGAACTTATCACAAGCAAATACAACTGCTAAAAGCTCTTTTTCAGTAGTAGCATAATTTCTTTGAGCATTGTCTAAAGTCTTACTAGCATAATAAATAACATTTAATTTCTTATCAACTCTTTGCCCTAGAACAGCACCTACAACATAATCACTAGCATCACACAAAATTTCAAAGGGTAGGTTCCAATCAGGTGGCTGAACAACAGGTGCAGTGACTAATGCTTTCTTAAGTATTTCAAATGCTTCTACACAATCATCATCAAAGACAAATGGTATATCTTTTTGCAATAAATTAGTCAGAGGCCGAGAAATTTTTGAGAAGTCCTTAATGAACCTCCTGTAAAATCCGGCGTGGCCAAGGAAACTTCTTATACCTTTGATGTCCTTGGGACATGGCATCTTTTCTATAGCATCAACCTTGGCTTTATCAACTTCAATACCTCTTTCAGAAACTTTATGCCCCAAGACAATACCTTCATTAACTATAAAGTGGCACTTTTCCCAATTCAAGACAAGATTAGTTTCTTCACATCTCTGCAAAACTCGATCAAGATTGCTCAAGCAATCATCAAAAGAGGAACCATAGACGAAAAAGTCGTCCATGAAAACCTCACAAATCTTTTCACAAAAGTGAGAGAATATAGCCATCATGCATCTTTGAAAGGTAGCAGGTGCATTACATAAACCAAAAGGCATACGTCTATAAGCAAAAGTACCAAAAGGGCATGTAAAAGTAGTCTTTGATTGATCTCTAGTCGACACAGGTATTTGAGAGAAACCAGAATAACCATCTAGAAAGAAATAGTGTGTATGCTTGCATAATCTTTCTAGCATTTGATCAATAAAAGGAAAGGGGTAATGATCTTTCTTAGTAGCTTTATTTAATTTGCGGAAATCAATTACCATCCTATAACTGTGATAATTCTTTGTGGAATCAATTCATCTTTATCATTAGGAACAACAGTAATACCTCCCTTCTTAGGGACACAATGGACAAGACTTACCCACTCACTATCAGTAACGGGATAGATTATACCTGCCTCTAGAAGTTTTAGTATTTCTTTTCTTACCACTTCTTTCATTTTAGGATTCAGACGTTGTTGAGGATCACGAACTGGTTTGGCATCTGCTTCCAAATTTATTTTATGTTGACATAGAGTGGGACTAATGCCCTTAAGATCATCAAGAGTATATCCAATAGCAGCACAGTGCTTCTTCAGAGTTTTCAATAATCTTTCTTCTTCATGCTCTGAAAGGTTAGCACTAATAATAACAGGATATATCTTCTTTTCATCAAGATAAGCATATTTAAGATTATCAGGCAAAGGTTTAAGCTCAAACACGGGATCACCCTTAGGTGGAGGAGGATCCCCTAAAATTTCAACAGGCAAATTGTGATGCAGAATAGGTTCCTGTTTAAAGAATACTTCATCTATTTCCCTTCTTTCATTCATGAACATATCATTTTCATGGTCTAGCAAATAGTGTTCTAAAGGATCACTAGGAGGTACGGCAATAGAAGCAAGACCAATAATTTCATCCTTACTAGGTAATTCTTCCTCACGATGTTGTTTACTAAATTTAGAGAAATTAAACTCATGAACCATATCATCCAAGCCAACAATAAAAACATTCTTTGTGCAATCTATGATAGCATTGACAGTATTTAAGAAGGGTCTACCAAATGTAACGGGACAAAAGCTATCTTGCGGAGAAGTAAGAACAAGAAAATCAGCAGGATATTTAGTTTTCCCAAACAAGACTTCGACATCTCTAACAATTCCAATTGGTGAAATAGTATCTCTATTAGCAAGTTTAATTGTGACATCAATATCTTCTAACTCAACAGGTGCAATATCATGCATAATTTCTTTGTATAAGTCATGAGGTATAACACTAGCACTAGCACCCATATCACATAAGCCATGATAACAATGATCTCCTATTTTAACAGAAAT
Source organism: Triticum aestivum (assembly GCF_018294505.1). Classification (NCBI taxonomy): domain Eukaryota; kingdom Viridiplantae; phylum Streptophyta; class Magnoliopsida; order Poales; family Poaceae; genus Triticum; species Triticum aestivum. The sequence goes on from NC_057800.1 coordinate 232,782,088, forward strand.
AACAGGCACGCCTACCACAGGTCTATGTTTATCTTTAGCACAAGGTTTATTAATTCTAGCAGTTTCACCTTCGAACTGAATAACATGCCCATCAATATTATCAGACAAGAGATCTTTAACAATAGCAATATTAGGTTCTACTTTAACCTGCTCAGGAGGTGTATAAGTTCTAATATTGCCTTTACGAACAGTTGAAGCTTTAGCATGATCCTTTATTCTAACAGGGAAAGGTGGTTTCTCAATGTAAGAAGTAGGAACAATAGGATCATTATAAGTGACAGTCTTTTCTTCAACTTTAATAGGTGCAACTACTTTTACTTCTATGGGAGGATGATATTTAAACCACTTCTCCTTAGGGAGATCAACATAAGTAGCAAAAGATTCACAGAAAGAAGCTACTATCTCAGAGTCAAGTCCATATTTAGTGCTAAACTTACGGAAAATATTGGTATCCATAAAAGATTTAACACAATCAAACTTAGGTGTCATACCTGACTCCTTACCTTCGTCGAGTTCCCAATCTTCAGGGTTGCATTTAATTCTATCCAATAAATTCCATATGAATTCAATAGTCTTCATCATAAAAGAGCCAGCACAAGAAGTATCGAGCATGGTGCAATTGTTTTCAGAAAGCCGAGCATAAAAACTTTGCATAATTATTTCTCTTGAGAGCTCATGATTGGGGCATGAATATAACATTGATTTAAGCCTCCCCAAGCTTGAGCGATGCTTTCTCCTTCGCGAGGCCAGAAATTATATATATAATTGCGATAACGATGAACAAGATGCATAGGGTAATACTTTTGATGAAATTCCAGCTTCAATCTTTTATGGTCCCATGATCTCATATCATCACATAGCCTATACCCTATCAATGCGTCTCCCTTCAAAGATAAAGGGAAAACCTTCTTCTTAGCGACATCATCGGGTATACCAGCAAGCTTAAATAATCCACAAACTTCATCCACATATATTAAGTGCTCATCAGGATGCTTTGTTCCATCTCCTGTAAAAGGGTTAGCTAGCAGTTTTTCCATCATACCCGAAGGAAATTTAAAAGGAGTTTCATTTTCAATAGGTTCAGTAGGTTGAGGAGCAACTCTTTGCTCTACTAGACGGGGTGAAGATACCCCGAACAAGCCCCTCAGAGAATTACTTTCCATAGTAACAAGTGACAGTAAATTTCAGCACACTATATAAATTTTTCCTTACCAAATTCCACCTACCGAAGGCGCTACACTCCCCGGCAACGACGCTAGAAAAGAGTCTTGATGACCCACAAGTATAGGGGATCTATCGTAGTCCTTCCGATAAGTAAGAGTGTCAAACCCAACGAGGAGCAGAAGGAAATGATAAGCGGTTTTCAGCAAGGTATTCTCTGCAAGTACTGAAATAAGTGGTAACAGATAGTTTTGTGATAAGATAGGTTGTAACGAGCAACAAGTAACAAAAGTAAATAAAGGGCAGCAAGATGGCCCAATCCTTTTGTAGCAAAGGACAAGCCGGAACAAACTCTTATAATAGGAAAAGCGCTCCCGAGGACACATGGGAATATCGTCAAGCTAGTTTTCATCACGTTCATATGATTCGCGTTTGATACTTTGATAATTTGATATGTGGGTGGACCGGTGCTTGGGTGCTATTCTTACTTGAACAAGCATCCCACTTATGATTAACCTCTATTGCTAGCATCCGCAACTACAACAAAAGAATTAAGGTAAACCTAACCATAGCATGAAACATATGGATCCAAATCAGCCCCTTACGAAGCAACGCATAAACTAGGGTTTAAGCTTCTGTCACTCTAGCAACCCACCATCTACTTATTACTTCCCAATGCCTTCCTCTAGACCAAATAATGGTGAAGTGTTATGTAGTCGACGTTCACATAACACCACTAGAGGCTAGACAACATACATCTTATCAAAATATCAAATGAATACCAAATTCACATGACTACTCATAGCAAGACTTCTCCCTTGTCCTCAGGAAAGAACGTAATTACTCACAAAGCATATTCATGTTCATAATCAGAGGGGTAATAATATGCATATAGGATCTGAACATATGATCTTCCACCAATTAAACCAACTAGCATCAACTACAAGGAGTAATCAACACTACTAGCAACCTACTAGCACCAATCCTGGACTTTGAGACAAGAATTGGATACAAGAGATGAACTAGGGTTTGGAGATTAGAAGGTGCTGGTGAAGATGTTGATGGAGATTGCCCTCTCCCGATGAGAGGAGCGTTGGTGATGACGATGGTGATGATTTCCCCCTCCCGAAGGGAAGTTTCCCCGGCAGAACAGCTCTGCCGGAGCTCTAGATTGGATCCGCCAAGGTTCCACCTAGTGGCGGCGGAGTATCGTCCCGAAAAGTTCCTTCTTATTTTTTTCTCATCGGAAGACCTCATATAGGAGAAGATGGACATCGGAGAGCCACCAGGGGGCCCACGAGGTAGGGGGGCGCGCCCTAGGGGGGGCGCCCCCCACCCTCATGAGAAGGGTGTGGGCCCCCTGGCCTTCATCTTTGGCGAGGATTTTTCTTTATTTATTTTAAGACGTTCCGTGGAGTTTGAGGACTTTTGGAGTTGCGCAGAATAGGTCTCTAATATTTGCTCCTTTTCTAGCCCAGAATTCCAGCTACCGGCATTCTCCCTCCTTAGGTAAACCTTGTAAAATAAGAGAGAATAGCCATAAGTATTGTGACATAAAGTGAAATAACAGTCCATAATGCGATAAATATCGATATAAAAGCATGATGCAAAATGGACGTATCATGCACCTCCCTTTGATGTTATTTGCACCAGAAATTTAGAAATATTCAGAAAAAATCATATTAAATTTTCAGAGCATTCTAAGAACTTTTATTTTTGGGTTATTTTTTATTGCACGGGAAATTAAGAAAACAGACAAAACATGGCATTTTATTTTATTTAAGTAATAAAAACAGAAAACAAAAAGTAGGGACAGAAGGTAGTGCTTACTAAATTTATCAACTTCATATTATTCAAAAATGATCCATTAGTAAGGTTGATCAGGTCTTATTAACAACCAATTTCGATTAGCATGAAACCAAAGAACTATTATAATTCACTAGGTTGCCTCAATGGGGATATGAATGTCCCCAACAATAAGCATTTCATACTTCTTTTTGACAGTAGGTAGAGGTATTTGAAAACTTCCAATAGTGATTGTCAGAGACTTTTCAATAACATTAATACCATTCACTTGGAATTGTTTCTTCGGAAAGTGCACCGTATGCTCATTACCATTGATATGAAAAGTGACCTTGCTTTTATTGCAATTAATAACAGCCCCCTACAGTATTCAAGAAGGGTCTACCAAGGATAATCGATATGTTGTCGTCCTTAGGCATCTCAAGTATAACAAAGTCAGTCAAAATAGTAACATTAGCAACAACAACGGGCACATCCTCACAAATACCGATAGGTATGGCAATTGATTTATCAGCCATTTGCAAAGATATTTCAGTAGGTGTGAGTTTATTCAAATCAAGTCTTTTGTATATAGAGAAAGGCATAACACTAACACCAGCTCCTAAATCACACAAAGCAGTTTTCACATAATTCTTTTTGATAGAGCAAGGTATAGTTGGTATTCCCGGATCTCCAAGTTTTTTAGGTACTCCATCCTTAAAAGTATAATTAGCAAGCATAGTGGAGATTTCATCTTTCGGTATTTTTCTCTTATTAGTGATAATGTCTTTCATATACTTTGCATAAGGAGGCATTTTCAAGATATCAGTCAAGCGAGTACGCAAAAAGACTGGCCTCAACATTTCAGCAAAGCATTCAAATTCTTCATCATCTTTCTGTTTAGTTGACTTTGGTTGAAAGGGCATAGGTTTTTGAACCCGCGATTCTCTTTGTTTACCGTGTTTTCTAGCAACAAAGTCATTTTTATCATACATTTTATTCTTAGGTTGTGGGTTATCAAGATCAACAGGTGGTTCTATCTCAACATCATTGTCTCGTTCTTTATTATTTGGTTGAGAGTCTTCATGAACCTCATCATTAACTTTTTCATTATCAGAAGGTGGGCGTTCATTACCAGATTGAGTTTCAGCATCTGAGATATGATATGTCCATTTTGCATCATGCTTTTATATCGATATTTATTGCATTATGGGCTGTTATTACACATTATGTCACAATACTTATGCCTATTCTCTCTTATTTTACAAGGTTTACATGAAGAGGGAGAATGCTGGCAGCTGGGATTCAGGGCTGGAAAAGGAGCAAATATTAGAGACCTATTCTGCACATCTCCAAAAGTCCTGAAACTTCACGGGAGCACGTTTTAGAATATATAAAAAATATTGAGCGCAAGAAGTACCAGAGGGGGGCCACTCACCAGCCACGAGGGTGGGGGGCGCGCCCCCTACCTCGTGGGCCCCCTGGTGGCCCTCCGATGCCCATCTTCTGCTATATGGAGTCTTTCGTTGAGGAAAAAATCATAAGCAAGCTTTCGGGACGAGACTCCGCCGCCACGAGGCGGAACCTTGGCGGAACCAATCTAGGGCTCCGGAGGAGCTGTTCTGCCGGGGAAACTTCCCTCCAGGAGGGGGAAATCATCGCCATCGTCATCACCAACGATCCTCTCATCGGGAGGGGGTCAATCTCCATCAACATCTGCACCAGCACCATCTCCTCTCAAACCCTAGTTCATCTCTTGTATCCAGTTCTTGTCTCTAAGTCTGGGATTGGTACCTATGGGTTGCTAGCAGTGTTGATTACTCCTTGTAGTTGATGCTAGTTGGTTTACTTGGTGGAAGATCATATGTTCAGATCCTATATGCACATTAATACCCCTTTGATTATGATCATGAATATGCTTTGTGAGTAGTTACGTTTGTTCCTGAGGACATGTGAGAAGTCTTGCTATTAGTAGTCATGTGAATTTGGTATTCGTTCGATATTTTGATGAGATGTATGTTGTCTCTCCTCCAGTGGTGTTATGTGAACGTCGACTACATGACACTTCACCATTATTTGGGCCTAGAGGAAGGCATTGGGAAGTAATAAGTAGATGATGGGTTGCTAGAGTGACAGAAGCTTAAACCCTAGTTTATGTGTTGCTTCGTAAAGGGCTGATTTGGATCCATATGTTTCATGCTATGGTTAGGTTTACCTTAATACATTTGTTGTAGTTGCGGATGCTTGCAATAGAGGTTAATCATAAGTGGGATGTTTGTCCAAGTAAGGGCAGCACCCAAGCACCGATCCACCCACATATCAAATTATGAAAGTACCGAACGCGAAATATGAACGTGATGAAAACTAGCTTGACGATAATTCCCATGTGTCCTCGGGAGCGCTTTCTTCTATATAAGAGTTTGTCCAGGCTTTTCCTTTGCTACAAAAAGGATTGGGCCACCTTGCTGCACTTTATTTACTTTTGTTACTTGTTGCTCGTTACAAATTATCTTATTACAAAACTATCTATTACCTACAATTTCATTGCTTGCAGAGAATACCTTGTCGAAAACCGCTTATCATTTCCTTCTGCTCCTCGTTGGGTTCGACACTCTTACTTATCGAAAGGACTATGACAGATCCCCTATACTTGTGGGTCATCAAGACTCTTTTCTGGCGCCGCCGTTGCCGGGGAGTGAAGCGCCTTTGGAAGGTGGAATTTGGTAAGGAAAAATTTATACAGTGTGCTAAAATTTACTGTCACTTGTTACTATGGAAAGTAATCCTTTGAGGGGCTTGTTCGGGGTATCTTCACCTCGACCAGTAGAGCAAAGAGTTGCTCCTCAACCTAGTCAACCTACTGAAAATGAAAATGTCTACTTTGAAATTCCTTCGGGTATGATAGAAAAACTGCTAGCTAATCCTTTTGCAGGAGATGGAACATTACATCCTGATGAGCACCTAATATATGTGGATGAAGTTTGTGGATTATTTAAGCTTGCAGGTATGCCCGATGATGTTATCAAGAAGAAGTTCTTCCCTTTATCTTTGAAGAGAGATGCATTGACATGGTATAGGCTATGTGATGATATGTGATCATGGAACTACAAACGATTGAAATTGGAATTTCATCAGAAGTTTTATCCTATGCATCTTGTTCATCGTGATCGCAATTATATATATAATTTTTGGCCTCGCGAAGGAGAAAGCATCGCTCAAGCTTGGGGGAGGCTTAAATCAATGTTATATTCATGCCCCAATCATGAGCTCTCAAGATAAATGATTATCCAAAAATTTTATGCTCGGCTTTCTGATAACAATCACACCATGCTCGATACTTCTTGTGCTGGCTCTTTTATGATGAAGACTATTCAATTCAAATGGGATTTATTGGAAAGAATTCAACGCAACTCTGAAGATTGGGATCTCGATGAAGGTAAGAAGTCAGGTATGACACCTCAGTTTGATTGTGTTAAATCTTTTATGGATACCAATGTTTTCTGTAAATTTAGCACTAAATATGGACTTGACTCTGAGATAGTAGCTTCTTTCTGTGAATCTTTTGCTACTCATGTTGATCTCCCTAAGGAGAAGTGGTTTAAATATCATCCTCCCATAGAAGTAAAAGTAGCTGCACCTATTAAAGTTGAAGAAAATACTATCACTTATAATGATCCTATTGTTCCTACTGCTTATGTTGAGAAACCACCTTTCCCTGTTAGGATAAAAGATCATGCTAAAGCTTCAACTGTGGTTCGTAAAAGCAATATTAGAACCTATACACCTCTTGAGCAAGTTAAAGTTGAACCTAATACTAGTATTTTTAAGGATCTCCTGGCTGATAATATTGATGGACATGTTATTTATTTCTGTGATGAAACTGCTAGAATTGCTAAACCTTGTGCTAAAGATAAACATAGACCTGTGGTAGGCATGCATGTTATTTCTGTTAAAATAGGAGATCATTGTTATCATGGCTTGTGTGATATGGGTGCCAGTGCTAGTGCAATACCTATTGACTTATACAACGAAATTATGCATTATATTGCACCTGCTGAGTTAGAAGATATTGATGTCACAATTAAACTTGCCAATAGAGATACTATGTCACCAATTGGGATTGTTAGAGATGTTGAAGTCTTGCGTGGGAAAACTAAATATCCTGCTGATTTTCTGTTCTTGGTTCCCCACAAGATAGCTTTTGTCCCATTATATTTGGTAGACCCTTCTTAAACACTGTTAATGCTAGGATAGACTGCAAAAAGGATGTTGTTACTATTGGTTTAGGTGATATGTCTCATGAGTTCAACTAAATTTTGTAGACAACACCGTGAAGAGGAATTGCCTAGTAAAGATGAAATTATTGGTCTTGCTTCTATTGCCGTACCTCCTAGTGATCCTTTAGAACAATATTTTCTAGACCATGAAAATGATATGTTTATGAATGAAAGAAGGGAAATAGATGAGGTGTTCTTTAAACATGGACCTATTCTGAAACACAACTTGCCTGTTGAAATCTTAGGGGATCCTCCCCCACCCAAGGGTGATCCCATGTTTGAGCTTAAACCATTGCCTGATATTCTTAAATATGCTTATCTTAATGAAAAGAAGATATATCTTGTTATTATTAGTGCTAACCTTTGAGAGAAGGAGGAAGAAAAATTATTGAAAACTCTGAAGAAGCACCGTGCTGCTATTGGATACACTCTTGATGATCTTAAGGGCATTAGTCCCACTCTATGTCAACACAAAATAAATTTGGAGAAAGATGCCAAACCAGTTATTGATCACCAACGACGGCTGAATCCTAAGATGAAAGAAGTGGTAATAAAAGAAATACTAAAGCTCCTTGAGGCAGGTATTGTTGGGGAACATAGTAATTTCAAAAATTTCCTACGCACACGCAAGATCATGGTGATGCATAGTAATGAGAGGGGAGAGTGTTGTCTACGTACCCTCGAAGACCATTCGCGGAAGCGTTATATCAACGCGGTTGATGTAGTCGTACGTCTTCACGTCCGACCGATCCAAGTACCGAAAGCATGGCACCTCCGAGTTCTGCACACGTTCGGCTCGGTGACGTCCTCGCCTTCTCGATCCAGCAAGAGGGGCAAAGTAGTAGATGAGTTCCGGCAGCACGATGGCATGGTGACGGTGTTGGTGAAGAACAATCTCCGCAAGGCTTCGCCTAAGCAGTACGAAAACTATGACGGAGGATAAACTAGAGGGGACGGGGTTGCCGGCACATGGCTTGGTGTTTCTTGATGTGTCTTGGGTGCTAGCCCTACCCCTCTATTTATATGTCGAGCCTTGGGGTCGAAACTTGGAGTAAAAGCCTCCACAAAGTCGGTTTCACCCGAAAGGCAAGAGTCCTCGGACTCCAGGGCCAGACGCCAGGGTTCCCAGCGTCTGGACCCAAACGCCAGGGACCCTGGCGTCTGGCCCCTGGACTCCGCAAAACATCCTTTTGTGCTTTCCAAAAACCTTGTGGGATTTCCCCTTTGGCCCAAATAAAGTGTTCTCGTACCCAAACATTTCAGGAAACATCTGGAACCCCTTCCGGTGATTTCCGGAACCCTTCCGGTGACCAAACACTATTATCCCATATATCAAACTTTATCTCCGGACCATTCCGGAATTCCTCATCATGTCCGTGATCTCATCCCGGACTCTGAACAACATTCGGTCATCAACATACATAACTCATATAGTACTATATCGTTAATGAACGTTAAGTGTGCAGACCCTATGGGTTCGAGAACTATGTAGACATGACCGAGACACCTCTCTGGTTAATAACCAATAGCGGGACCTGGATGCCCATATTGGCTCCTACATATTCTACGAAGATCTTTATCGGTCAGACTGCATAACAACATACGTTGTTCCCTTTGTCATCGGTATGTTACTTGCCCGAGATTCAATCGTCGGTATCTCAATACCTAGTCCAATCTCGTTACCGGCAAGTCTCTTTACTCGTTCTGTAATACATCATCCCGCAACTAACTCATTAGTTGCAATGCTTGCAAGGCTTATTGATGTGCATTACCGAGTGGGCCCAGAGATACCTCTCTGACAATCGGAGTGACAAATCCTAATCTCGAAATACGCCAACCCAACAAGTACCTTTGGAGACACCTGTAGAGCACCTTTATAATCACCCAGTTACGTTGTGACGTTTGGTAGCACACAAAGTGTTCCTCCGGTAAACGGGAGTTGCATAATCTCATAGTCATAGGAACATGTATAAGTCATGAAGAAAGCAATAGCAACAAACTAAACGATCAAGTGCTAAGCTAACGGAATGGGTCAAGTCAATCACGTCATTCTCCTAATGATGTGATCCCGTTAATCAAATGACAACTCTTTGTCTATGGCTAGGAAACATAACCATCTTTGATCAACGAGCTAGTCAAGTAGAGGCATACTAGTGACACTCTGTTTGTCTATGTATTCACACATGTATCATGTTTCCGGTTAATACAATTCTAGCATGAATAATAAACATTTATCATGATATAAGGAAATAAATAATAACTTTATTATTGCCTCTAGGGCATATTACCTTCAGTCTCCCACTTGCACTAGAGTCAATAATCTAGTTCACATCGCCATGTGATTTAACACCAACAGTTCACATCACCATGTGATTAACACCCATAGTTCACATCGTCATGCGACCAACACCCAAAGGGTTTACTAGAGTCAACAATCTAGTTCACATCGCTATGTGATTAACACCTAAAGAGTACTAAGGTGTGATCATGTTTTGCTTGTGAGAGAAGTTTAGTCAACGGGTCTGCCACATTCAGATCTGTATGTATTTTGCAAATTTCTATGTCAACAATGCTCTGCATGGAGCTACTCTAGCTAATTGCTCCCACTTTCAATATGTATCCAGATTGAGACTTTGAGTCATCTGGATCAGTGTCAAAACTTGCATCGACGTAACCCTTTACGACGAACCTTTTGTCACCTCCATAATCGAGAAACATATCCTTATTCCACTAAGGATAATTTTGACCAATGTCCATTGATCTACTCCTAGATAACTATTGTACTCCCTTGCCAAACTCAGGGCAGGGTATACAATAGGTCCGGTACATAGCATGGCATACTTTATAGAACCTATGGCTGAGGCATAGGGAATGACTTTCATTCTCTCTCTATCTTCTGCCGTGGTCGGGTTTTTGAGTCTTACTCAACTTCACACCTTGTAACACATGCAAGAACTCCTTCTTTGACTGTTCCATTTTGAACTACTTCAAAATCTTGTCAAGGTATGTACTCATTGAAAAACTTATCAAGCGTCTTGATCTATCTCTGTAGATCTTGATGCTCAATATGTAAGCAGCTTCACCGAGGTCTTTCTTTGAAAGACTCCTTTCAAACACTCCTTTATGCTTTGCAGAATAATTCTACATTATATCCGATCAACAGTATGTCATTCACATATACTTATCAGAAATGATGTAGTGCTCCCACTCACTTTCTTGTAAATACAGGCTTCACTGCAAGTCTGTATAAAACTATATGCTTTGATCAACTTATCAAAGCGTATATTCCAACTCTGAGATGCTTGCACCAGTCCATAGAGGGATCACTGGAGCTTGCATATTTTTTAGCACCTTTAGGATTGACAAAACCTTTTGGTTGCATCATATACAACTCTTCTTTAATAAATCCAGTAAGGAATGTAGTTTTGTTTATCCATTTGCCAGATTTCATAAAATGTGGCAATTGCTAACATGATTCAGACAGACTTAAGCATAGATACGAGTGAGAAACTCTCATCATAGTCAACGCCTTGAACTTGTCAAAAACCTTTTTGCGACAATTCTAGCTTTGTAGATAGTAACACTACTATCAGCATCTGTCTTCCTCTTGAAGATCCATTTAATCACAATGGCTCGCCGATCAATGGGCAAGTCAATCAAAGTCCATACTTTGTTCTCATACATGGATCTCATCTCAGATTTCATGGCCTCAAGCCATTTCGCGGAATCTGGGCTCATCATCGCTTCGTCATAGTTCATAGGCTCGTCATGGTCAAGTAACATGACCTCCAGAATAGGATTACCGTACCACTTTGGTGCGGATCTCACTCTGGTTTACCTACGAGGTTCGGTAGTAACTTGATCTGAAGTTACATGATCATCATCATTAGCTTCCTCACTAATTGGTGTAGTAGTCACAGGAACAGATTTCTGTGATGAACTACTTTCCAATAAGGGAGCAGGTACAGTTACCTCATCAAGTTTTCCTCCCACTCATTTCTTTCGAGAGAAACTCCTTCTCTAGAAAGGATCCATTCTCAGCAATGAATATCTTGCCTTCGGATCTGTGATAGAAGGTGTACCCAACATTTTCTTTTGGGTATCCTATGAAGATGCACTTCTCCGATTTGGGTTTGAGCTTATCAGGTTGAAACATTTTCACATAAGCATTGCAACCTCAAACTTTAAGAAACGACAGCTTAGGTTTCTTGCCAAACCATAGTTCATACGGTGTCGTCTCAACGGATTTAGATGGTGCCCTATTTAATGTGAATGTAGCTATCTCTAATGCATAATCCCAAAACGATAGTGGTAAATCGGTAAGAGACATCATAGATCACACCATATCTAATAAAGTACGGTTACGCCGTTCGGACACACCATTACACTGTGGTGTTCCAGGTGGCGTGAGTAGTGAAACTATTTCACATTGTTTTAACTGAAGGCCAAACTCGTAACTCAAGTATTTTACTTCTGTGATCATATTGTAGAAACTTTTATTTTTGTTACGATGATTCTCCACTTTACTCTGAAATTCTTTGAACTTTTCAAATGTTTCAGACTTGTGTTTCATCAAGTAGATATACTCATACCTGCTCAAATCATCTGTGAAGATCGGAAAATAATGATACCTCCCGCGAGCCTCAATATTCATCGGACCACATACATCAGTATGTATGATTTCCAACAAATATGTTGCTCGTTCCATTGTTCCAGAGAACGGAGTCTTAGTCATCTTGCCCATGAGGCATGGTTCGCAAGCATCAACTGATTCATAATCAAATGATTCCAAAAACCCATCAGCATAGATTTTCTTCATGCGCTTTACACCAATATGACCTAAATGGCAGTGCCACAAATAAGTTGCACTATCATTATTAACTTTGCATCTTTTGGCTTCAATATTTTAAAAATGTGTATCACCACGATCGAGATCCAACAAACCATTTTCATTGGGTGTATGACCATAGAAGGTTTTATTCATGTAAACAAAACAATAATTATTCTCTAACTTACATGAATAACCGTATTGCAATAAACATGATCCAATCATATTCATGCTCAACGCAAACACTAAATAACATTTATTTTAGGTTTAACACTAATCCTGAAAGTATAGGGAGTGTGCGATGATGATCATATCAATCTTGGAACCATTTCCAATACACATCGTCACTTCACCCTTAACTGCTCTCTGTTCATTCTGCAACTCCCGTTTCGAGTTACTATTCTTAGCAATTGAACCAATATCATATACCGAGGGGTTGCTACGAACACTAGTAAAATACACTTCAATAATCTGTATATCAAATATACCTTTGTTCACTTTTCCATCCATTCTTATCCGCCAAATATTTGGGGCAGTTCCGCTTGCAGTGACCAGTCCCTTTGCAGTAGAAGCACTTAGTCTCAGGCTTAGGTACAGACTTTGGCTTCTTCAATTGAGTAGCAACTTGCTTGCCATTCTTCTTGAAGTTCCCCTTCTTCCCTTTGCCCTTTTCTTGAAACTAGTGGTCTTGTCAACCATCAACACTTGATGCTTTTCTTGATTTCTACCTTCATCGATTTCATCATCATGAAAAGCTCGGGAATCGTTTTTGTCATCCCTTGCATACTATAGTTCATCATGAAGTTCTAGTAACTTGGTGATGGTGACTAGAGAATTCCATCAATCACTATTTTATCTGGCAGATTAACTCCCACTTGACTCAAGAGATTGTAGTACCCAGACAATCTGAGCACATGCTCACTGCTTGAGCTATTCTCCTCCATCTTTTAGCTATAGAACTTTTGTTGGAGACTTCATATCTCTCAACTCGGGTATTTGCTTGAAATATTAACTTCAACTCCTGGAACATCTCATATGTTCCATGACGTTCAAAACGTCTTTGAAGTCCTGATTCTAAGCCGTTAAGCATGGTGCACTAAACTATCAAGTAGTCATCATATTGAGCTAGCCAAATGTTCATAACATCTACATCTGCTCCTGCAATAGGTTTGTCACCTAGCGGTGCATCAAGGACATAATTCTTCTGTGCAGCAATGAGGATAATCCTCAGATCACGGATCCAATCCGCATCATTGCTACTACCATTTTTCAACTTAGTTTTCTCTAGGAACATATAAAAATTAAATGGGGAGCAACATCGCGAGCTTTTGATCTACAACATAGATATGCTAATACTACTAGGACTAAGTTCATGATAAATTAAAGTTCAATTAATCATATTACTTAAGAACTCCCACTTAGATAGACATCCCTCTAATCATCTAAGTGATCGCATGATCCAAATCAACTAAACCATAACCGATCATCACGTGAAATGGAGTAGTTTTCAATGGTGAACATCACTATGTTGATCATATCTACTATATGATTCATGCTCGACCTTTCGGTCTCAGTGTTCCGAGGCCATATCTGCATATGCTAGGCTCGTCAAGTTTAACCTGAGTATTCTGCCTGTGCAAAACTGGCTTGCACCCGTTGTAGATGGACGTAGAGCTTATCACACCCGATCATGACGTGGTGTCTGGGCACGACGAACTTTGGCAATGGTGCATACTCAGGGAGAACACTTTTATCTTGAAATTTAGTGAGAGATCATCTTATAATGCTACCGCCGACTAAGCAAAATAAGATGTATAAAAGATAAACATCACATGCAATCATAATATGTGACATGATATGGCCATCATCATCTTGTGCCTTTGATCTCCATCTCCAAAGCATCGTCATGATCTCCATCATCACCGGCATGACACCTTGATCTCCATCATCTTGATCTATATCAATGTGTCGTCACATGGTCGTCTCGCCAACTATTGCTCTTGCAACTATTGCTATCGTATAGCAATAAAGTACAACAATTATTTGGCTCTTGCATCTTATGCAATAGAGAGACTACCATAAAGCTTTTGCCAGTTGTCGATAAGTTCAAGAAAACATGATCATCTCATACAACAACTTATATCTCATCACGTCTTGACCATATCACATCACAACATGCCATGCAAAAACAAGTTAGACGTCCTCTACTTTGTTGTTGCAAGTTTTACGTGGCTGCTACGGGCTTAGCAAGAACCGTTCTTACCTACACATCAAAACCACAATGATAGTTTGTCAAATTGGTGCTGTTTTAACCTTCGCAAGGACCAAGCGTAGCCACACTCGGCTCAACTAAAGTTGGAGAAACTGACACCCGCTAGTCACCTGTGTGCATAGCACGACGGTAAAACCAGTCTCGCGTAAGCGTATGTGTAATGTCGGTCCAGGCCGCTTCATCCAACAATACCGTCGAACCAAAGTGTGACATGCTGGTAAGCAGTATGACTTATATCGCCCACAACTCACTTGTGTTCTACTCGTGCATATTACATCAACGCATAAAACCTGGCTCTAATACCACTATTGGGGAACGTAGTAATTTCAAAAATTTCCTACGCACACGCTAGATCATGGTGATGCATAGCAACGAGAGGGGAGAGTGTTGTCTACATACCCTCATAGACCGTTCGCGGAAGCGTTATATCAACGCGGTTGATGTAGTCGTACGTCTTCATGTCCGACCGATCCAAGTACCGAAAGCACGGCACCTCCGAGTTCTGCACACGTTCGGCTCGGTGACGTCCTCGCCTTCTCGATCCAGCAAGAGGGGCGAAGTAGTAGATGAGTTCCGGCAGCACGACGGCATGGTGACGGTGTTGGTGAAGAACAATCTCCGCAGGGCTTCGCCTAAGCACTACGAAAACTATGACGGAGGATAAACTAGAGGGGACGGGGTTGCCGGCACATGGCTTGGTGTTTCTTGATGTGTCTTGGGTGCTAGCCCTACCCCTCTATTTATATGTTGAGCCTTGGGGTCAAAACTTGGAGTAAAAGCCTCCACAAAGTTGGTTTCACCCGAAAGGCAAGAGTCCTTCTCGGACTCCAGGGCCAGACGCCAGGGTTCCCGACGTCTGGACCCAGACGCCAGGGACCCTGGCGTCTGGCCCGTGTACTCCGCAAAACTTCCTTTTGCGCTTTCCAAAAACCTTGTGGGCTTTCCCCTTTGGCCCAAATAAAGTGTTCTCGTACCCAAACATTTCGAGAAACATCCGGAACCCCTTCCGGTGACCAAACACTATTATCCCATATATCAAACTTTATCTCCGGACCATTCCGGAGTTCCTCGTCATGTCCGTGATCTCATCCTGGACTCCGAACAACATTCGGTCATCAACATACATAACTCATATAGTACTATATCGTCAATGAATGTTAAGCGTGCGGACCCTACAGGTTCGAGAACTATGTAGACATGACCGAGACACCTCTCTGGTTAATAACCAATAGCGGGACCTGGATGCCCATATTGGCTCCTACATATTCTATGAAGATCTTTATCGGTCAGACCGCATAACAGCATACGTTGTTCCCTTTGTCATCGGTATGTTACTTGCCCGAAATTCGATGGTCGGTATCTCAATACCTAGTTCAATCTCGTTATCGGCAAGTCTCTTTACTCGTTCCGTAATACATCATCCCGCAACTAACTCATTAGTTGCAATGCTTGCAAGGCTTATAGTGATGTGCATTACCGAGTGGGCCCAGAGATACCTCTCCGACAATCGGAGTGACAAATCCTAATCTCGAAATATGCCAACCCAACAAGTACCTTTGGAGACACCTGTAGAGCACCTTTATAATCACCCAATTACGTTGTGACGTTTGGTAGCACACAAAGTGTTCCTCCGGTAAATGGGAGTCGCATAATCTCATAGTCATAGGAACATGTATAAGTCATGAAGAAAGCAATACCAACAAACTAAACGATCAAGTGCTAAGCTAACGGAATGGGTCAAGTCAATCACATAATTCTCCTAATGATGTGATCCCGTTAATCAAATGACAACTCTTTGTCTATGGCTAGGAAACATAACCATCTTTGATCAACGAGCTAGTCAAGTAGAGGCATACTAGTGACACTCTGTTTGTCTATGTATTCACACATGTATCATGTTTCCGGTTAATACAATTCTAGCATGAATAATAAACATTTATCATGATATAAGGAAATAAATAATAACTTTATTATTGCCTCTAGGGCATATTTCCTTCAGGTATAATTTATCCCGTTGCTGATAGTCAGTGGGTAAGTCCTGTCCATTGTGTTCCTAAGAAGGGAGGTATTACTGTCGTTCCTAATGATAAAGATGAATTAATTCCGCAAAAAAATATTATAGGTTATAGGATGGTAATTGATTTCCGCAAATTAAATAAGGCTACTAAAAAAGATCATTACCCCTTACCTTTCATTGATCAAATGCTAGAAAGATTATCCAAACATACACATTTTTGCTTTCTAGATGGTTATTCTGGTTTCTCACAAATACCTGTGTCAGCTGATGATCAATCAAAGACCACTTTTACTTGCCCTTTTGGTACTTTAGCTTATAGACGTATGCCTTTTGGTTTTTGTAATGCACGTGCTACCTTTCAAAGATGCATGATGGCTATATTTTCTGATTTTTGTGAAAAGATTTGTGAGGTATTCATGGACGATTTCTCCATTTATGGATCCTCTTTTGATGATTGCTTAAGCAACCTTGATCGAGTTTTGCAGAGATGTGAAGAAACTAACCTTGTCTTGAATTGGGAGAAGTGCCACTTTATGGTTAATGAAGGTCTTGTCTTGGGGCATAAAATTTCTGAAAGGGGCATTGAAGTTGATATAGCTAAAGTTGATGCCATTGAAAAGATGCCGTGTCCCAAGGACATCAAAGATCCTACGCAAGTGTCACTCCGAAGCTTATGGAGGAAACCACGCTGGAGATAGAACTGCACATAAGGTATTGCAATCCGGTTTTTATTGGCCTACTCTCTTCAAGGATGCCCGTAAGTTTGTTGTATCTTGTGATGAATGTCAAAGTATTGGTAATATTAGTAGACGTCAAGAAATGCCTATGAATTATTCACTTGTTACTGAACCATTTGACGGTTGGGGCTTTGATTATATGGGACCTTTTCCCGCCTCTAATTGATATACACATATTTTAGTTGCTGTTGATTACGTTACTAAGTGGGTAGAAGCTATTCCAACTAGCAGTGCTGATCATAACACCTCTATTAAGATGCTTAAAGAAGTTATTTTTCCGAGGTTTGGAATCCCTAGATATTTAATGACTGATGGTGGTTCACATTTTATTCATGGTGCTTTCCGTAAAATGCTTGCTAAGTATGATGTTAATCATAGAATTGCATCTCCTTATCACCCACAGTCTAGTGGTCAAGTAGAATTGAGTAATAGAGAACTCAAATTAATTTTGCAAAAGACTGTTAATAGATCTAGAAAGAATTGGTCCAAGAAACTTGATGATGCATTATGGGCTTATATAACTGCATATAAAAATCCTATGGGTATGTCTCCGTATAAAATGGTTTATGGAAAAGCATGTCACTTACCTCTCGAACTAGAACATAAGGCATATTGGGCTATTAAAGAGCTCAATTATGATTTCAAACTTGTCGGTGAGAAGAGGTTATTTGACATTAGCTCACTTGATGAATGGAGAACCCAAGCCTATGAGAATGCCAAATTGTTTAAATAAAAAGTTAAAAGATGGCATGACAAAAGAATACAAAAGCGTGAGTTTAATGTAAGTGATTATGTATTGCTATACAACTCTCGTTAAAGATTTTTTGCAGGAAAGCTTCTCTCTAAATGGGAATGTCCTTACGTTATCGAGGAGGTCTATCATTTCGGTGACATAAAAATCAACAACTTCGAAGGCACAAATCCGAAGGTGGTGAACAGACAAAGAATGAAACATTATATCTCAGGTAATCCTATAAATGTTGAAACCAATGTTATTGAAACCGTAACCCCGGAGGAATACATAAGGGACACTTTCCGGAATGTTTCAGACTCCGAAAAGGAATAGGTACGTGGTACGGTAAGTAAACCGACTCCAAAACAGTTCTAATGGCAGTTTTCCTCCGCTTTGGAATATTTAGAAAAATATAAAAAATAAGCAGTCCGGGAAGGACACGAGGCCTCCACGAGGGTGGAGGGCGTGCCCTACCCCCCTGGGTGCGCCCCTGCCTCGTGGGCACCTCGTGCGCTCTCCGGACTCTGTTTTCTTGCACGTTACGTATTTTGGTCGGTAAAAATTCATTATATAATCTCCCGGAGGTTTTGACTCCTATATCACGACAAATATCTCTCGTCTTTCTTTCGAGCTGTTTTTCTAACAGATCTAGGTCGTCATGTCATCTTCAAGTGCCCCCAAGGACAAGTTCTTCGAGAAGGTCATCAACCCCTATCTCACGAAGGTGCTGCAACACCCTCAAACCATTGAGATGCATGAGGGTTTGTTGCACATCCGCGATGTTGAGGGACCAAGGAAGATCGGAAGCATGGGGACAAGGCTCGAGGCATTGGAGCAACAAGTTTTCAAGTGTTAGGAGAGACTCGACTCCAATCACATTATGATCATGAAGTTCACCAACAACAACAAGCTGGACATCAAGGACATTGGGGAGGCCATCTTCAAGCTTCATGAGAAAATCGAGCACCTCCAAGCCCAGATCTATGACGTGCAAAATCAAAACTGTGAGTATGAATATAGATTCAAAAGGATGAGTTTGGCTGCAGATTTGAGGATTCAGGAGACTCGGTCATCCTTCTATGATGGCGAGCCTATGCCTTGGAAGAGGGACGGCAAGCCTACATCATCAACAACTCCACCCTCTCCACCAACAAAGAAGAATTGAGTATCTGCCTATCTGGTATGGGCACTCCCCTTGGCAACTGCCAAGCTTGGGGGAGGTGCCTCGTTATCGTATCACCATCACTTTTATCTTTACTGTCTTTCTTAGTTCGATCCTTTTAGTAATATCTTGATCTAGTAGAATAAAGTTTTTGGTATGATCTAGTTTTGAGTTTTGCTTTATGATCACTCTATGTAATCGAGTCCATGAGATATATAATAAAGATTAGTGTTGAGTCAAGGGCTTGATTATTTTGCCATGATCTTGAGGGAATAAAATAAAAAAGAAGAAATAAAAAAGAAATAAAAGAGATTATATGGATCTTATGGAGAGTAATGAGCTCACATATAAAGAGTATGATGAATAAAAGTTGTTGAGAGTTGACAAACATAGTTTTGGTCATCGTTGCAATTAATAGGAAGTAACAAAGAAAGAGAGGTATTCACATATAAATACACTATCTTGGACATCTTTTATGATTGTGAGCACTCATTAAAATATGATATGCTAAAGAGTTGACGTTGGACAAGGAAGAAAATGTAATGGGTTATGTTTTCTTACATCTAAGATAAATTATATTGTCATGGATCATCCAACATGTTGAGCTTGCCTTTCCCCCTCATGCTAGCCAAATTCCTTGCACCAAGTAGAGATACTACTTGTGCTTCCAAATATCCCTAAACCCAATTTTGCCATGAGAGTCCACCATATCTACCTATGGATTGAGTAAGATCCTTCAAGTAAGTTGTCATCAGTGCAAGCAATAAAAATTGCTCTCTAAATATGTATGACTTATTAGTGTGGGAGAAAATAAGCTTTATACGATCGTGTGATATGGAATAAATAAAAGCGACGGACTGCATAATAAAGGTTCATATCACAAGTGGCAATATAAAGTGACGTTCTTTCGCATTAAGATTTTGTGCATCCAACCATAAAAGCGCATGACAACCTCTGCTTTCCTCTGCGAAGGGCCTATATTTTACTTTTATCTCCCACCTTACATAAGAGTCATGGTGATCCTCACCTTTCCTTTTTACATTTTATCTTTTGGCAAGCACAATATGTTGGAAAGATCCTAGTATATATGGCTAATTGGATGTGAGTTTTCATGGACTATTATTGTTGACATTACCCTTGAGGTAAAACGTTGGGAGGCAAAACTATAAGCCCCTATCTTTCTCTGTGTCCGATTAAAACTCAATACCCATAAGTATTGTGTGAGTGTTAGCAATTGTGAAAGACTATATGATGGTTGAGTATGTGGACTTGCTGAAAAGCTCTTATATTGACTCTTTCCTATGTTATGATAAATTGTAATTGCTCCAATGACTGAGATTATAGTTTGTTAGTTTTCAATGAAGTTTATCATTCACATTTGAAATTGTGATTGAATTATTACTCTAGCATAAGAGATCATATGACAATAACTATATAAGCTACTGTTCTAAGAATGATCATGATGCCCTCATCTCCATATTTTATTTTTATCAACACCTCTATCTCTAAACATGTGGACATATTTTTCGATTTCGGCTTTTGCTTGAGGACAAGCGAGGTCTAAGCTTGGGGGAGTTGATACGTCCATTTTGCATCATGCTTTTATATTGATATTTATTGCATTATGGGCTGTTATTACACATTATGTCACAATACTTATGCCAATTCTCTCTTATTTTACAAGATTTACATGAAGAGGGAGAATGCCGGCAGCTGGGATTCAGGGCTGGAAAAGGAGCAAATATTAGAGACCTATTATGCACATCTCCAAAAGTCCTGAAACTTCACGTGAGCACATTTCAGAATATATAAAAAATATTGAGCGCAAGAAGTACCAGAGGGGGCCACTCACCAGCCACGAGGGTGGCGGGCGTGCCCAACCCCCTGGGCGCCCCCTGCCTCGTGGGCCCCCTGGTGGCCCTCCGATGCCCATCTTCTGCTATATGGAGTCTTTCCTTGAGGAAAAAATCATAAGCAAGCTTTCGGGACAAGACTCCGCCGCCACGAGGCGGAACCTTGGCGGAACCAATCTTGGGCTCCCGCAGAGCTGTTTTGCCGGGGAAACTTCCCTCCAGGAGGGGGAAATCATCGCCATCGTCATCACCAACGATCCTCTCATCGGGAGGGGGTCAATCTCCATTAACATCTTCACCAGCACCATCTCCTCTCAAACCCTAGTTCATCTCTTGTATCCGATTCTTGTCTCTAAGTCTGGGATTGGTACCTGTGGGTTGCTAGTAGTGTTGATTACTCCTTGTAGTTGATGCTAGTTGGTTTACTTGGTGGAAGATCATATGTTCAAATCCTATATGCACAATAATACCCCTCTGATTATGAACATGAATATGTTTTGTGAGTAGTTACGTTTGTTCCCGGGGACATGGGAGAAGTCTTGCTATTAGTAGTCATGTGAATTTGGTATTCGTTCGATATTTTGATGAGATGTATGTTATCTCTCCTCTAGTGGTGTTATGTGAACGTCGACTACATGACACTTCACCATTATTTGGGCCTAGAGGAAGGCATTGAGAAGTAATAAGTAGATGATGGGTTGCTAGAGTGACAGAAGCTTAAACCCTAGTTTATGCGTTGCTTCGTAAGGGGCTGATTTGGATCCATATGTTTCATGCTATGGTTAGGTTTACCTTAATACTTTTGTTGTAGTTGCGGATGCTTGCAATAGAGGTTAATCATAAGTGGGATGTTTGTCCAAGTAAGGGCAGCACCCAAGCACCGGTCCACCCACATATCAAATTATCAAAGTACCGAACGCGAATCATATGAACGTGATGAAAACTAGCTTGACGATAATTCCCATGTGTCCTCGGGAGCGCTTTCTTCTATATAAGAGTTTGTCCAGGCTTGTCCTTTGCTACAAAAAGGATTGGGCCACCTTGCTGCACTTTATTTACTTTTGTTAATTTTTGCTCGTTACAAATTATCTTATCACAAAACTATCTATTACCTACAATTTCAGTGCTTGCAGAGAATACCTTGCTGAAAACAGCTTATCATTTCCTTCTGCTCCTCATTGGGTTCGACACTCTAACTTATCGAAAGGACTATGATAGATCCCCTATACTTGTGGGTCATCAAGATAGACGTTTCATTATCATTATCAGGAGGTTTTTCTATTTCAGGTTCACTAGAAGCATGCAAAGTCCTATCATTTTTCTTCTTCTTTTTATTTTTAGAAGGACTAGGTGTAGTGGTGTTGTTCCTTTGTGAATCCTGTTCAATTCGTTTTGGGTGTCCTTCAGGATAAAGTGGTTCCTGAGTCATTTTACCTCCTCTAGTTGCAACTCTAACAGCAAAGTCATGTATATTATTATTCATTTCATCTAGCAATTCTCTTTGTGATTTAACAACTTGTTCTAATTGAGTTTGAACCATAGAAGCATGCTTTCCAACACCTCTAACATCATTTGAGATTCTAAATAACAAGTCACTCAAGCGAGCAATCATATTAGAATTGTATTTTAATTGTTTCATAACATTTGCATTGAAGTGATCTTGTTTTCTAATGTAATTTTCAAACTCATAAAGGCATTGGCTATGGTGCATATTGCGAGGATTGTCATTATCATTGAACTTCATTAGAGAATTTACCTCTACCACCTTAGGCAGTGGTGGTTTATTAAGCCCATGTATTTCTTCAATAGGAGGTAAATTTTTTTACATCCCGCTTTAATACCTTTTTCCTTCATATATTTCTTTGCCTCTTGCATATCTTCAGGACCGAGCTATAATATATCCCTCTTCTTCGGAGTGGGTTTAGGCGGTGGCTCAGGAAGAGTCCAATCATCATAATTTTTCAATATATTATTCAATAATTCTTCAGCTTGACCAACAGTTCATTCCCTGAAAACACAACCAGCACAACTATCTAGGAAATCCCTAGAAGCATCGGTTAGTCCATTATAGAAGATGTCAAGTATTTCATTTTTCTTAAGAGGATGATCAGGCAAAGCATTAAGTAACTGGCAAAGCCTCCCCCAAGCTTGTGGGAGACTCTCTTCTTTAATTTGCACAAAGTTAAATATTTCCTATAAAGCAGCTTGTTTCTTATGAGTAGGGAAATATTTTTCAGAGAAGTAATAAATCATATCCTGGGGACTACGCTCACAACCAGGAGCAAGAGTATTGTACCAAGCTTTAGCATCACCCTTTAATGAGAATGTAAATAATTTGAGAATAGAGTAATAGCGAGTTTTCTCATCATGAGTAAAAAGAGTGGCTATGTCATTCAACTTAGTAAGATGTGCCACAACAGTTTTAGTTTCATAACCATGGAAAGGATCAGATTCAACCAAAGTAATTAACTCTAGGTCGACAGAGAATTCATAATCCTTATCATCAATAAAGATAGGTGAAGTAGCAAACTTAGGATCACATTTCATTCTAGCATTCAGAGATTTTTCTTTATACTTGCATAATAATTTCTCTAGATCATCTCTATCTCTTCAAGAAAGAATATCTCTAGTTGTCTCCTCATTCATAACATAACCTTCCGGTACCTTAGTCAAGTCATATCTAGGAAGGATACTTCTAGCAGGTGTTTCAAGAGATTCAGTTTCAACCTCATCATCAGATTCAACAACATCATATTGTATTACGCTAGCAATTTTTTCATCAAGAAAGTCACCAAGTGGCACATCATCATTATCAAGCAAGGTACTAGCATCATCATAAGCATTATCTATAGGAGAAGTTGTTGGGGAACGTAGCATGCAATTTCAAAAAAATTACTACGATCACACAAGATCTATCTAGGAGATTGAAAGTGCTAGTTATCGACTAGAGGGGGGTGAATAGGCGATTTTTATGAAAGTCTTCAAAACATGGAAGTTTTGAAGACAAACGATAGAAATGAACCTATTAACATGCAGCGGAAGGTAGACTACACTAAGCAAGCCATCGTCAAGTATACAATGAAGTGAAAGCACGAAAACTAATAGCAGCTAGGCAGTATGGATCAGGATGGAAGATAGTATGAAGCCAATCAGAACAAACAGTCACACAGTGAAGACAAACAAATAATGCAAGAAGGAAATGACTTCACAAGGACCAAATGTTGATAAAGAGAAGGAAAGGATAGAACCAATTGCTTGGTGAAGACAAGGATTTGTTGGATCAGTTCTATTTGCTGTGACAATTATACGTCTGGTTAGGGAGGCTGAGATTTAACTCAAAAGACCGTGTCTTCACCTTATTCCCCTTGAGCTAAGGACACACAGTCCTCGCCCAGTCACTCAGGTAAGTCTTCAAGGTAGAGTTCCAGACCTTCACAGACTTCGTTCACCGATGATCCACAATGACTCTTGGATGCTCAGAACGCGACGCCTAATCGGCTGGAGGATTCACAGTCCTCAAGTGTAACAAGTCTTCAGATCACACAGACAGGAAGAATTCAGTGATGCCTAACACTCTTTGGCTCTGGGTATTTAGGGCTTTGTCCTTGCAAGGATTTCTCTCTCAAAGGCTTCAGAGGTGGGTTTCTCTCAAACGACAAAAGCCATGCACTAACTCTGAGCAGCCACCAATTTATGGTGTAGGGGGTGGGCTATTTATAGCCACTAGGAAACCCGACCTGATTTGTCTGAAATGACCCTGGGTCACTAAGGAACTGACACATGTTCCAGCGGTCAGTTTTCAAACACACGCGGCAGCTTGACTTGGGATACAAGTAAAGCTGACTTATCCAGCTCTGGATAAGATTTGCTCTCATGGTCTTCGCTCGAAGACTTAGGATTTGGTTGAGCATCACTTTAGTCATTCTGACTATGTTCACTGGGACCCCACTTAATGTTGGGGAACGTAGTAATTTTAAAATTTTCCTACGCACACGCAAGATCATGATGATGCATAGTAACGAGAGGGGAGAGTGTGTCCATGTACCCTCGTAGACCGAAAGCGGAAGCGTTATCACAACGCGGTTGATGTAGTCGTACGTCTTCACGATCCGACCGATCAAGTACCGAATGCACGGAACCTCCGAGTTCTGCACACGTTCAACTCGATGACATCCCTCGAACTCCGATCTAGACGAGCTTTGAGGGAGAGTTCCGTCAGCACGACGGCATGGTGACGATGTTGATGTTCTACCGACGTAGGGCTTCGCCTAAGCACCACTACGATATGACTGAGGTGTATTATGGTGGAGGGGGCACCGCACACGGCTAAGAGATCCAAGGGATCAATTGTTGTGTCTAGAGGTGCCCCTGCCCCCGTATATAAAGGAGGGAGGGAGAGGCCGGCCCTAGAGGGGGCGCGCCAAGTGTGGGGAGTCCTACTAGGACTCCCAAGTCCTAGTAGGATTCCCCTTTCCTTTCCGGAGTAGGAGAGAAGGAAAGAGGGGAGAGGGAGAAGGAAAAAGGGGCTGCACCCCTTGTCCAATTAGGACCAGAGGGGGGCACGCGGATCCTTCCTTTTGGCCCAATAAGGCCCAATACTTCTCCCGGTGAATTCTCGTAACTCCTCGGTACTTCGAAAATACCCGAATCACTCGGAACCTTTCCGATGTCCGAATATAGTCATCCAATATATCGATATTTACGTCTCGACCATTTCGAGACTCCTCGTCATGTCCCCGATCTCATCTGGTACTCCGAACTACCTTCGGTACATCAAAACACATAAACTCATAATATAACCGTCATCGAACTTTAAGCGTGCGGACCCTACGGGTTCGAGAACTATGTAGACATGACCAAGACACGTCTCCGGTCAATAACCAATAGCGGAACCTCGATGCTCATATTGGCTCCTACATATTCTACGAAGATCTTTATCGGTCAAACCGCATAACAACATACGTTGTTCCCTATGTCATCGGTATGTTACTTGCCCGAGATTCGATCGTCGGTATCTCAATACCTAGTTCAATCTCGTTACCGGCAAGTATCTTTACTCGTTCCGTAATACATCATCCCGCAACTAACTCATTAGTTGCAATGCTTTCAAGGCTTAAGTGATGTGTATTACCGAGTGGGCCCAGAGATACCTCTCCGACAATTGGAGTGACAAATCCTAATCTCGAAATACGCCAACCCAACAAGTACCTTCGGAGACACCTGTAGAGCACCTTTATAATCACCTAGTTATGTTGTGGCGTTTGGTAGCACACAAAGTGTTCCTTCGGTAAACGGGAGTTGCATAATCTCATAGTCATAGGAACATGTATAAGTCATGAAGAAAGTAATAGCAACAAACTAAACGATCAAGTGCTAAGCTAATGGAATGGGTCAAGTCAATCACATCATTCTCCTAATGATGTGATCCCGTTAATCAAATGACAACTCTTTGTCTATGGCTAGGAAACATAACCATCTTTGATCAACGAGCTAATTAAGTAGAGGCATACTAGTGACACTCTGTTTGTCTATGTATTCACACATGTATCATGTTTCCGGTTAATACAATTCTCGCATGAATAATAAACATTTATCATGATATAAGGAAATAAATAATAACTTTATTATTGCCTCTAGGGCATATTACCTTCAGTCTCCCACTTGCACTAGAGTCAATAATCTAGTTCACATCTTTATGTGATTAGTTCACATCTCCATGTGACTAATACCCAAAGGGTTTACTAGAGTCTATAATCTAGTTCACATCGCTATGTGATTAACACCCAAAGAGTGATCATGCTTTGCTTGTGAGAGAAGTTTAGACTATGGGTCTTCAGCATTCAGATCCGTATGTATTTCGCAAATTTCTATGTCTACAATGCTCTGTACGGAGCTACTCTAGCTAATTGCTCCCACTTTCAATATGTATCTAGATCGATACTTAGATTCATCCAGATCGGTGTCAAAGCTTGAATCGACGTAACTCTTTACGACGAACCTTTTGTCACCTCCATAATAGAGAAACATATCCTTATTCCACTAAGGATAATTTTGACCGTTGTCTAGTGATCTACTCCTAGATCACTATTGTACTCCCTTGCCAAAAACAGTGTAGGGTATACAATAGATCTGGTACACAGCATGAGATACTTTATAGAACCTATGGCTGAGGCATAGGGAATGACTTTCATTCTCTTTCTATCTTCTGCCGTGGTCGGGCTTCGAGTCTTACTCAATTTCACACCTTGTAACACATGCAAGAACTCTTTCTTTGACTGTTCCATTTTGAACTACTTCAAAATCTTGTCAAGGTATGTACTCATTGAAAAAACTTATCAATCGTCTCGATCTATCTCTATAGACTTGATGCTCAATATGTAAGCAGCTTCACTGAGGTCTTTCTTTGAAAAACTCCTTTCGAACACTCCTTTATGCTTTGCAGAATAATTCTACATTATTTCCGATCAACAATATGTCATTCACATATACTTATCAGAAATGCTGTAGTGCTCCCACTCACTTTCTTGTAAATACAGGCTTCATCACAAGTCTGTATAAAACTATATGCTTTGATCAACTTATCAAAGCGTATATTCCAACTCCGAGATGCTTGCACCAGTCCATAGATGGATCACTGGAGCTTGCATATTTTGTTAGCACCTTTAGGATTGACAAAACTTTCTGGTTGCATCATATACAACTCTTTCTTTAATAAATCCTTTAAGGAATGCAGTTTTGTTTATCCATTTGCCAGATTTCATAAAATGCGGCACTTTGCTAACATGATTCGAACAGACTTAAGCATCGCTAGAGTGAGAAAAGCTCATCATAGTCAACACCTTAAACTTTGTCAAAAACCTTTTTCGACAAGTCTAGCTTTGTAGATAGTAACACTACTATCAGTGTCCGTCTTCCTCTTGAAGATCCATTTATTTTCTATGGCTTGCCGATCATCGGGCAAGTCAACCAAAGCCCACACTTTGTTCTCATACATGGATCCCATCTTAGATTTCATGGCCTCAAGCCATTTCACGGAATCTGGGCTCATCATCGCTTCCTCATAGTTCGTAGGTTTGTCATGGTCAAGTAACATGAACTCTAGAATAGGATTACCGTACCACTGTGGTGCGGAACATACTCTGGTTGACCTACGAGGTTGTGACGCCCCCGATTCAATCGTACACTAATCATACACGCAAACGTGTACGATCAAGATCAGGGACTCACAGGAAGATATCACAACACAACTCTACAAATAAAATAGGTCATACAAGCATCATATTACAAGCCAGGGGCCTCGAGGGCTCGAATACAAGAGCTCGATCATAGACGAGTCAGCGGAAGCAACAATATCTGAGTACAGACATAAGTAAACAAGTTGCCATAAGATGGCTAGCACAAACTGGGATACAGATCGAAAGAGGCACATGCCTCCTGTCTGGGATCCTCCTAAACTACTCTCGTCGTCAGCGGGCTGCACGTAGTAGTAGGCACCTCCCGAGTAGTAGGAGTCGTCATCGACGGTGGCGTCTGGCTCCTGGGCTCCATCATCTGGTCACAACAATCGGGTATAGAAAGGGGGAAAAGAGGGAGCAGAGCAACCGTGAGTACTCATCCAAAGTACTCGCAAGCAAGGAGCTACACTACATATGTGTGCATTGGCATCTAATGAAATAAGGCTATCATATGTGGACTGAACTGCAGAATGCCGGAATAAGAGGGGGATAGCTAGTCCTATCGAAGACTACGCTTCTGGCCACCTCCATCTTGCAGCAGAAGAAGAGAGTAGATGGTAAGTTCACCAAGTAGCATCGTGTAGCATAATCCTAACCGATGATCCTCCCCTCGTCGCCCTGTGAGAGAGCGACCACCGGTTGTATCTGGAACTTGGAAGGGTGTGTTTTATTAAGTATCCGGTTCTAGTTGTCATAAGGTCAAGGTACAACTCCAAGTTGTCCTGTTACCGAAGATCACGGCTATTCGAATAGATTTACTTCCCTGCAGGGGTGCACAACTTTTCCCAACACGCTCGACCCCCTTTGTCCGGACACACTTTTCTGGGTCATGCCTGGCCTCGGAAGATCAACACGTCGCAGCCCTACCTAGGCACAACAGAGAGGTCAGCACGCCGGTTTAAATCCAATGGCGTAGGGGTCTGGGCCCGTTGCCCATTGCACACCTGCATGTTGCGTACGCGGCCGGTGAGCAGACCTAGCCTCCCTTATACAAGAGTAGGCGTTCCAGTCCAACCCGGCGCGCGCCGCTCAGTCGCTGATGTCACGAAGGCTTCGGCTGATACCACGACGTCGAGTGCCCATAACTGTCCCCGCGTAGATGTTTAGTGCATATAGGCCAGTAGCCAGACTCAGATCAAATACCAAGATCTCGTTAAGCATGTTAAGTATTCGCGAACGCCGACCAGGGCCAGGCCCACCTCTCTCCTAGGTGGTCTCAACCTGCCCTGTCGCTCCGCCTCAAGGTAACAGTCGGGGGCCGTCGGGAACTCAGGCCCACCACTACCTGGATGGAGCCACCTGCCCCTTCAGCCCCCATCTCCGAACAGTATCATAAGTAATGTAATAGTATAAGTATATATCATATGCCCGTGATCACCTCCCGAAGTGATCATGGCCAGTAGTATAGCATGGCAGACGGACAAGAGTGTAGGGCCACTGATGGAACACTAGCATCCTATACTAAGCATTTAGGATTGCAGGTAAAGGTAACAACAGTAGTAACAAGGACAGGCTATGCATCAGGATAGGATAACGGAAAGAAGTAACATGCTACACTACTCTAATGCAAGCAGTAGAGAGAAGAATAGGCGATATCTGGTGATCAAAGGGGGGGCTTGCCTGGTTGCTCTGGCAAGAGAGAGGGGCCGTCTTCGATGTATTCAAACACACGGACATCGGCAGCGGTCTCGGAGTCTACCGGAAAGGAGTAACGAAGGGGGAACACAATAAATAACAGAGCAATCAAATGTAACACAAAGCAAGACGCGTCAATATGTTGTGCTAGGGGTGACCTAACGTAGGGATAGGCGATACTGGCGAAGGGGGGAAACATTCGGGAAAGTATTCTCGTTGTTTCACATTTTCGGGCAGATGAACCGGAGAGGGAAAGTTGCATGTTCACTATGCTAGGGATGTGTGACGGACGAACGGATTGCATATTCGGATTCATCTCATCGTTCTGAGCAACTTTCATGTACAAAGTTTTTTCATCCGAGCTACGGTTTATTTTATATTAATTTTAAAAGGATTAAATGATTTTTATGATTTATTTAATTATTTTAATGCAACATTATCCAGAATAGTGTTTGCTGACGTCATCATGACGTCATCATGACGTCAGCAGTTGACCTGGTCAACCTGACAGGTGGGTCCCTTTCGTCATTGGCACATTTAATTAGTAGGTTAATTAAATAGGGTCAATTAGTTTAATTAGTGGTTAGGTTAATCTAATCAGGATTAATTAGTTTAATTAATTCTTTAATTAATTAATTAAGATTAATTAAGTTAATTCGTTATTTATTTATTTATTTATTTATTTATTTTTTAATCTTAACCTTTTTTTATAAACGTGCGGGGAGCTGGACCCCACATGTCATAGACACATGGGGCGGGGCCCAGCTGTCAAAGGCCCGTGGCCTTAGCGGGCGCTGGGCGCAGAGGGGGCGGATCGATCGGGCACCCGCCCAGAAGGGGATGAGGGCATGATCGGTGGCGGCCTCGGGGCGGGTGACCGCCGGCGGCTGCGTCCAGGGGGAATGGGCGGCAAGGGAGCAGCAAGGATGGCAACGCGCGGGCGTGGCAGTGGTGGGTGGCACGGCAGCACGGCAACAGGGGGCTGCGGACGAGCGGCGCAGGCATTAGCCGAGCACGCGTGCGCGTAGGCGGCTTAGCGGGCAGGGAGCAGGCAGAGAGGGGTCGGGCGCCGTAGTGCGCGGACGTGCGGCATCGAGCGAGCACCGCGGTGGACGGTGGCAGCACTGGGCTACGGCAACGGGAGCGGGCACGCGCGGCTGGGCACAGATGGGTGCGGCTAGGGCGCGGAGGGAGTGGAGCAGGCGCAGGGGAGCAGAACTCCGAGCGCGACCACAGGAGGTCGCGGGCGCGACGAGCGCGTGTGAGGGCGTCGGCTCGCGAGCAGCAGTAGTGACACAACGGCGAGTGCGGCGGCGCGGGGCGGTGCGGGTGGTCACGACGAGCGGAGGCAGAGGCGCGGCAACGGTTGAGCGGGTGTGGTCCGGGCGGCGGGCAGCAGAACCAGCGGCTGTAGGGGGCGGTGGCGCGGGCATGGCCGGGCGCAGCGGCCACACGCGCAGGCGGGCGCGGGGCG
>NC_057800.1:232813648-232820985 GCF_018294505.1 Triticum aestivum
GCTGGGGTCGGGGACGGCCATGCGTGGTTGCCCCGATCCAGAATCGGGATCGGGTGAGGGGGGGAGTGGGGAGTGGGGCGACAGGGGGGAGTGGGGATCGTGTGGAGGTGGGTTAGGGTTTCGGTGCCCCTGGAGGGGGTTATTGGCCTGGGGTGGGTCGGCCTGGTGGGTGGCCGGTCGGGCCGTGGCCCATGGGAGAGAGAGGGGGGTTTATTTTGTTTTATTTTTTGTTTATTTTTTCTTTCTGTTTTATTTATTTTTGTTAGCAAATCCTTATACAAAAATATAACGCCCACTCCTAAATTACCATTTTAACATAGGCCACTTCCTCAACAAACTTGGTGATCCAATGAACTAGTTTAATATTTGTTTAGTATTTAAAAGCATTTACATAATTGTTTTGCCGTTGTTTTACCAACTATAGTGCATTTAAATATTTTACTTAATTATGGGTTCTTCACTGTAATTACCTATGCAATATTTGTCACAACCCGAACATTTTGGTTTTAACATTTGAAAACTTTTGTTCTATCCTTTAATTAAATTTTGAATTTGTTTCGGTTTTGAACTATCACTAGTTTATTATTAGTAACCGAGGTGACGTGGTAGCATTAGCGGGGGATCACTGTAGCTTGATTACCCGAGCGTCACAATTCTCCTCCACTACAAGAAATCTCGTCCCGAGATTTAAGAGGGGAGTAAGGGAAAGATGTGGCTACGAAATTCTATTGAGTCTTCTCGGTCTTGGTTGCTCTTCTCGGAGAGGTCGATCCATTACATCGATGCCGTCATTCCTCTGCTTCAGGTCATCATGAGGAAGTCATCATATTTTTCTTTGGGAACTCCAACGTACTTACGAATAGGTAAGGGGCAGCTCGGCTACGACAGCATGGTTACGAGGGAAACAATCTGGGGTTAACCATGAATGAGCATAAGATTATCTCTCGAGTTGAACATATAAAATACATCGAGAGTACGATACGAAGGTATAATGAGAGGGTCCAAGCGAATAGATAGCTGCTCAAAGTCGGAACCAAAGTGAGAAAGGGGTTCAGAGTGGCGAGAGTAAGCATTGCGTCTGATACCAGAATAGAGCAGTAGGAAGGTGGCTCGCGAATTACCTACGAAGCCAAGCATAAGGGATAACTTTGAAGCAGGGATGTACAGGAGAGTCAGGTTTCGATCCTGTGGAACTGTGGGTTATGGGCCCACCATGTGGGTAAAGTAGGAGGGCACTGACATCTTGCACGGTCATGATAGCAAGGCATCATGATAGCCAGGCATGTCAGAGAAGAGACTGTCGGTTATGTTGGCAACAACGTTGGTACCAAGGGCGAGGGACAAAGAGAACCATTTTCCTGCATGTTAATCCGAGGCGGACCAATAGGCAAAGTTCTCGTCCATCGGTGGTTTCCTGAATGTCATCAACAATAGTAACAGGGTCTTACCGACATGGTTGTGCACCTAAGTGTTTACATAAGCAGAAGAATATTGCTGCTTATATCATATAGATCACCGGAAAGGCTAAACAAACCAATGTAAACAAAATGTGAGCATCAGATTAACAGAAAAATGGAAAGGAAAATGTGTTTAAACACATATTTCAAGGGTATATCCTTCCCAAGGACACGCAGAGCATGATATCCTTGATAGGATATAATGTAGAAAACTCTTTAGGTAAGGAGAGAGAAATTTCATGACTTTACCCATACAGCGGTGTTTGGATAATTGAGCAGGAAACATTTAATATTAGGCTTTAAATGTTTTGTTGATAATTGGAGTAAAATATATATGCTTCGAGATAGCATTGGCATGGACTTTAGGCAAAGGTCAAACTTTGGAAACAGAAAGGATCCATCAGGAATAACTTGTAGAATAAGTCCTGCAATTTCCTCATGGAAGAATGGATAACCTTGCTGAAAAGGAATCTATAACCAATAGGGCCTCCGGCTGAGTGTGCTAAGCACGACATCCTGGATATAAAGGATGGTAATACCCCAAGGTAAAGAAGAACAAATGTTGGATAGCAAGGAACTCATGGTATAACACAAAATAGGAACAAGTCTTATGTTGGAGGGAATGCAATAATGTTGTCGATGATAACCCAAATCATCGATGGCAAAGGAAGCTATTTCTCACCAAGAATTCGATAGATATCTTGGAAGACCTCAGAATGTTGATGATCATCACACATTTGTCGAGAGGTTTCGAGAAGATGTAACTGATCGGCGATGACATCAAGTCAACGGAATGATGAAGCAAAAAGTTAATGGAACCATGGGTATGACACAAACTCGAAATCAAGCTTGCTGTTCAAGGACAAACAATATGATGAGGGAGATCGATTGTAAGATTAGCTCACCGTCGAAATTTGTTCTCCGAGAAGAAGGACCAGGTAGCACAATTAAGAGCAGCACGATAAGGATATAGCTGATCAAGCTAGGAATGACTTGAAGGATTATTTAAACTCGTAAGCAACGAAAATTATTTAGGGTTATTGAATCGGAGTGTGGACTCGATTCACTATTCGATATTCTTGGTTGACGACAACCCAGAACCTAGGAACAATTGGATCGGAGTAATAATAGTTGATGAAGAACCCATAAGAAGTTATGATGTCCCCTGATATCTCGAGATACCATGGGGTAATACTCGACGACAGACCAAAGTGGAGGTTGGACTGGGGTATTGCTCTACAGAAGACAAATGCTTAAACTTGCATGAGTAATGGTATTTAAAGGAGAACATGGTCGGAACCACGTCCATAGATACAAGGTGAACTTATAATAAGAGGATAATTATTTTAAAATAAGCTTCCATGATAAGGTATACATCGTGCCCATGGGCATGAACACAGGGTTCAAGGTCGACTCCCACTTCTCCAATGTATAACCTTTCATTCACTTCTCTTTTTCGAAGAAGTTGTAGTGTTGAATTATCTGGCAAAATACCAGACGAGTATGACTCGTGAAAACTTTCGAGTTCACACATAATATGGGAGGCATAGGTTCAACCCATCGGGGCATCTTATGAACACATACCTCAAACTTCAGAGTAAATAGTACAAGCTCGAAAGTAGAGTATGGTTATCAAAGCAGAGGATACAAATTGCCGAAGGCATTATATATCAGGGAAAGAACTCCTCAAGGTTTTTGTATACGCAGGACATTGTCAGATGATATTTCAACAAAGGATCTGATGGTCCATAGCAAAGCTAATGTGAGTATCGGCACACAACGAGATGAAGAAACAATGCGAAGACATTGGATTATAGAAGCAACTGGCTAATTCAAAGCCCCCATGTAAAGGAATTATGATTTCCAAATCAAAGGATCAAAAGCAAATGCTCTGATTAAGGATGGATAAGTTGAGTAAGCTTAGGGGTAAATCGACAACAATTTGACCTGTCGAGATTCAACTCACGTTTAAAATGATGTATGAGCCGAAAGGATGAATTATAGGATCTGATTGAGGATTGCGAGCATTCGCAACATATTAAATCAATGGACTCAAAATGATAGTGACAAAGGCTGCCAATAAGATTACTATACTTACAGGCTTAACCATAATGCAAGCAAGCAAGAATTTCAAGAGCAATAAGTGCTAAGGATTTTCGAAAGATCGGATATTATTTCAAAGACCTTAGTGAAACACATAAACAACAGGGGAAGGGCGGATACTCGGTAAGTGCAAGGAATTATCTGTAGGGGTATTCAGGTGGCTTAGAACTGCAAGGCAGTAGGCACAAAGTATTCTCGGAACAATAGAGAGAATTTTCGGCATATCTTGTAATAATAAGATCAATGGGATTTGAAAGGGCAAGTGTATGTGGTTATCCATAGGGGGTTTATCAACGAAAGGGAATTGCAAAAGCGATGGCACAAAGTCTCGAGAGAACATCATAGAGTATCCTCGGAATCTTTTGGTGAAACAGGCCATCCTATGGAATGTAGGGGCTCTCCGGGAGAAAGTATTTTTGAGAACCTAGAGTTAGAGTTAACAAAACCATTTAACCCGAATAGAAGAGAGATTAGAGTCCCAGAGTATAGACAAGGAGTAAAAGATCCTAATACCACCAAATGGCGACGTGGGCCTATAAGCCGCACAACCATGTTAGTAAAAGTTTTTTTTTCAATAACTAGACTCGACCTCGGCCAATGAGTTGGAAAGGGGGATTCCTATAGGCAGTCGGCTCTGATACCAACTTGTGATGCCCCCGATTCAATCGTACACTAATCATACACGCAAACGTGTATGATCAAGATCAGGGACTCACGGGAAGATATCACAACACAACTCTACAAATAAAATAGGTCATACAAGCATCATATTACAAGCCAGGGGCCTCGAGGGCTCGAATACAAGAGCTTGATCATAGACGAGTCAGCGGAAGCAACAATATCTGAGTACAGACATAAGTAAACAAGTTGCCATAAGATGGCTAGCACAAACTGGGATACAGATCGAAAGAGGCACAGGCCTCCTGTCTGGGATCCTCCTAAACTACTCTCGTCGTCAGCGGGCTGCACGTAGTAGTAGGCACCTCCCGAGTAGTAGGAGTCGTCATCGACGGTGGCGTCTGGCTCCTGGGCTCCATCATCTGGTCACAACAATCGGGTATAGAAAGGGGGAAAAGAGGGAGCAAAGCAACCGTGAGTACTCATCCAAAGTACTCGCAAGCAAGGAGCTACACTACATATGTGTGCATTGGCATCTAATGAAATAAGGCTATCATATGTGGATTGAACTGCAGAATGCCGGAATAAGAGGGGGATAGCTAGTCCTATCGAAGACTACGCTTCTGGCCACCTCCATCTTGCAGCAGAAGAAGAGAGTAGATGGTACGTTCACCAAGTAGCATCGTGTAGCATAATCCTAACCGATGATCCTCCCCTCGTCGCCCTATGAGAGAGCGACCACCGGTTGTATCTGGCACTTGGAAGGGTGTGTTTTATTAAGTATCCGGTTCTAGTTGTCATAAGGTCAAGGTACAACTCCAAGTCGTCCTGTTACCGAAGATCACGGCTATTCGAATAGATTAACTTCCCTGCAGGGGTGCACCACATTTCCCAACATGCTCGATCCCCTTTGTCCGGACACACTTTTCTAGGTCATGCCCGGCCTCCGAAGGTCAACACGTCGCAGCCCTACCTAGGCACAACAGAGAGGTCAGCAGGCTGGTCTAAATCCTATGGTGCAGGGGTCTGGGCTCATGGCCCATTGCACACCTGCATGTTGCCTACGCGTCCGGTGAGCAGACCTAGCCTCCCTTATACAAGAGTAGGTGTTCCAGTCCAAACCGGCGCGCACCGCTCAGTCGCTGACTTCACGAAGGCTTCGGCTGATACCACGACGTCGAGTGCCCATAACTGTCCTCACGTAGATGGTTAGTGCATATAGGCCAGTAGCCAGACTCAGATCAAATACGAAGATATCGTTAAGCGTGTTAAGTATCCGCGAACGCCGACCAGGGCCAGGCCCACCTCCCTCCTAGGTGGTCTCAACCTGCCCTATCGCTCCGCCTCAAGATAACAGTCGGGGGCCGTCGGGAACTCAGGCCCACCACTACCTGGATGGAGCCACCTGCCCCTTCAGACCCCATCTCCGAACAGTATCATAAGTAATGTAACAGTATAAGTATATATCATATGCCCGTGATCACCTCCCGAAGTGATCACGGCCCAGTAGTATAGCATGGCAGACGGACAAGAGTGTAGGGCCACTGATGGAACACTAGCATCCTATACTAAGCATTTAGGATTGCAGGTAAAGGTAACAACAGTAGTAACAAGGACAGGCTATGCATCAGGATAGGATAACGGAAAGAAGTAACATGCTACACTACTCTAATGCAAGCAGTAGAGAGAAGAATAGGCGATATCTGGTGATCAAAGGGGGGGCTTGCCTGGTTGCTCTGGCAAGAGAGAGGGGCCGTCTTCGATGTATTCAAACACACGGACATCGGCAGCGGTCTCGGAGTCTACCGGAAAGGAGTAACGAAGGGGGAACACAATAAATAACAGAGCAATCAAATGTAACACAAAGCAAGACGCGTCAATACGTTGTGCTAGGGGTGACCTAACGTAGGGATAGGCGATACTGGCGAAGGGGGGAAACATTCGGGAAAGTATTCTCGTTGTTTCACATTTTCGGGCAGATGAACCGGAGAGGGAAAGTTGCATGTTCACTATGCTAGGGACGTGTGACGGACGAACGGATTGCATATTCGGATTCATCTCATCGTTCTGAGCAACTTTCATGTACAAAGTTTTTTCATCCGAGCTACGATTTATTTTATATTAATTTTAAAAGGATTAAATCATTTTTATGATTTATTTAATTATTTTAATGCAACATTATCCAGAATAGTGTTTGCTGACGTCATCATGACATCAGCAGTTGGCCTGGTCAACCTGACAGGTGGGCCCCGTTCGTCATTGACACATTTAATTAGCAGGTTAATTAAACAGGGTCAATTAGTTTAATTAGTGGTTAGGTTAATCTAATCAGGATTAATTAGTTTAATTAATTCTTTAATTAATTAATTAAGATTAATTAAGTTAATTCGATATTTATTTATTTATTTATTTATTATTTTTTTAATCTTAATCTTTTTTATAAACGTGCGAGGGGCTGGACCCCACATGTCATAGACACATGGGGCGGGGCCCAGCTGTCAAAGGCCCGTGGCCTTAGCGGGCGTTGGGCGCAGAGGGGGCGGATCGATCGGGCACCCGCCCAGAAGGGGATGAGGCCATGACCGATGGCGGCCTCGGGGCGGGTGACCACCGGCGGCTGCGTCCAGGGGGAATGGGCGGCAAGGGAGCAGCAAGGAGGGCAGCGCGCGGGCGTGGCAGTGGTGGGTGGCACGGCAGCGCGGCAAGAGGGGGCTGCGGACGAGCGGCGCAGGCAGTAGCCGAGCGCGCGTGCGCGCAGGCGGCTTAGCAGACAGGGAGCGGGCAGAGAGGGGTCGGGGCGCCACGGTGCGCGCGCGTGCGGCATCGATCGAGCGCCGCGGTGGACGGTGGCAGCAGTGGGCTGCGGCAACGGGAGCGGGCACGCGCGGCTGGGCGCGGGTGGGTGCGACCAGGGCGCGGAGGGAGTGGAGCAGGCGCAGGGGAGCAGAACTTCGGGCACGACCACAGGAGGTCGCGGGCGCGACGAGCGCGTGTGCGGGCGGAGGCTCGCGAGCAGCAGTAGTGACACAGCGGCGAGCGCGGCGGCGCGGGGCGGTGCGGGTGGTCACGACGAGCGGAGGCAGAGGCGCGGCAGTGGTTGAGCGGGTGTGGTCCAGGCGGCAGGCAGCAGAACCAGCGGCTGTAGGGGGCGGTGGCGCG
>NC_057800.1:232821416-232841140 GCF_018294505.1 Triticum aestivum
GGTGGGTTAGGGTTTCGGTGCCCCTGGAGGGGGTTATTGGCCTGGGGGGTCGGCCTGGTGGGTGGCCGGTCGAGCCGTGGCCCATGGGAGAGAGAGGGGGGTTTTATTTTGTTTTATTTTTTGTTTATTTTTTCTTTCTGTTTTATTTATTTTAGTTAGCAAATCCTTATACAAAAATATAACGCCCACTCCTAAATTAGCATTTTAACATAGGCCACTTCCTCAACAAACTTGGTGATCCAATGAACTAGTTTAATATTTGTTTAGTATTTAAAAGCATTTGAATAATTGTTTTGCCGTTGTTTTACCAACTATAGTGCATTTAAATATTTTACTTAATTATGGGTTCTTCACTGTAATTACCTATGCAATATTTGTCAAAACCCGAACATTTTGGTTTAAACATTTGAAAACTTTTGTTCTATCCTTTAATTAAATTTTGAATTTGTTTCGGTTTTGCACTATCGTTAGTTTATTATCAGTAACCGAGGTGACGTGGCAGCATTAGCGGGGGATCACTGTAGCTTGATTACCCGGGCGTCACAGAGGTTCGGTAGTAACTTGATCCGAAGCTTACATGATCATCATCATTAACTTCCTCACTAATTGGTGTAAGCATCACTCGAACTGATTTCAGTGATGAACTACTTTCCAATTCGGGAGAAGGTACAATTACCTTATCAAGTTCTACTCCCCCACTCACTTCTTTCGAGAGAAACCCCTTCTCTAGAAATGATCCATTTTTAGCGACGAATATCTTGCCTTCAGATCTGTGATAGAAGGTGTACCAACAGTAACTTTTGGGTATCCTATGAAGACGCACTTTTTCGATTTGGGTTTGAGCTTATCAGGATGAAACTTTTTCACATAAGCATCGCAACACCAAACTTTAAGAAATGACAACTTTGGTTTCTTGCCAAACCAGAGTTCATATGGTGTCGTCTCAACAGATTTAGATGGTGACCTATTTAACATGAATGCAACTGTCTCTAATACATAACCCCAAAACGATAGTGGTAAATTGGTAAGAGACATCATAGATTGTATCATATCTAATAAAGTACGGTTACGATGTTCAGACACACCATTACGCTGTGGTGTTCCAGGTGGCGTGAGTTGTGAAACTATTCCACATTGTTTCAAATGAAGACCAAACTCGCAACTCAAATATTCTCCTCCACGATCAGATCATAGAAACTTTATTTTCTTGTTATGATGATTTTCCACTTCACTCTGAAATTCTTTGGACTTTTCAAATGTTTCAGACTTATGTTTCTTCAAGTAGATATACCCATATCTGCTCAAATTATCTGTGAAGGTCAGAAAATAACGATACCCGCCACGAGCCTCAACACTCATCGGACCTCATACATCAGTATGTATTATATCCAATAAGTCAGTTGCTCACTCCATTGTTCGGGAGAACGGAGTCTTAGTCATCTTTGCCCATGAGGCATGGTTTGCAAGCATCTACTGATCCATTAATCAAGTGATTCCAAAAGCCCATCAGCATGGATTTTCTTCATGCGCTTTACACTAATATGACCTAAACGGCAGTGCCACAAATAAGTTGCACTATCATTATTAACTTTGCATCTTTTGGCTTCAATATTATGAATATGTGTATCACTATGATCGAGATCCAACAAACCATTTTATTGGGTGTATAACCATGGAAGGTTTTATTCATGTAAACAGAATAACAATTATTCTCTAACTTAAATGAATAACCATATTGCGATAAACATGATCAAATCATATTCTTGCTCAACGCAAACACCAAATAACATTTATTTAGGTTCAACACTAATCCCGAAAGTATAGGGAGTGTGCGATGATGATCATATCATTCTTGGAACTACTTCCAACACACATCGTCACTTCACCCTTAACTAGTATCTGTTCATTCTGCAACACCTGTTTCAAGTTACTACTCTTAACAACTAAACTAGTATCAAATACCGAGGGGTTGCTATAAACACTAGTAAAGTACACATCAATAGCATGTATATCCAATATACCTTTGTTCACCTTGCCATCCTTCTTATCTACCAAATACTTGGGGCAGTTCCGCTTCTAGTGACCAGTCCCTTTGCAGTAGAAGCACTTAGTCTCAGGCTTAGGTCCAGACTTGGGCTTCTTCACTTGAGCAGCAACTTGCTTGCCGTTCTTCTTGAAGTTCCCCTTCTTCCCTTTGCCCTGTTTTTTGAAACTAGTGGTCTTTGTCAACCATCAACTCTTGATGCTTTTCTTGATTTCTACCTTCGTCGATTTCAGCATCACGAAGAGCTTGGGTATTACTTTTGTCATCCCTTGCATATTGTAGTTCATCACTAAGTTCTAGTAACTCGGTGATAGTGACTAGAGAACTTTGTCAATTACTCTCTTATCTGGAAGATTAACTCCCACTTGATTCAAGCAATTATAGTACTCAGACAATCTGAGCACATGCTCACTGGTTGAGCTATTGTCCTCCATCTTGTAGGCAAAGTACTGTCAGAGGTATCATACCTCTTGACACGGGCATGAGTATGAAATACCAATTTCAACTCTTGGAACATCTTATATGCTCCATGGCATTCAAAACGTCTTTGAAGCACTGATTCTAAGCCGTTAAGGATGGTGCACTAAACTATCAAGTAGTCATCATATTGAGCTAGCCAAATGTTCATAACATCTGCATCTGCTCCTGCAATAGGTCTTTCACCTAGCGGTGCATCAAGGACATAATTCTTCTGTGCAGCAATGAGGATAATCCTCAGATCACGGATCCAATCCGCATCATTGCTACTAACATTTTTCAACATAGTTTTTCTCTAGGAACACAATAAACGGGGAGCAACATCGCGAGCTATTGATCTACAACATAGATATGCTAATACTACCAGGACTAAGTTCATGATAAATTAAACTTCAATTAATCATAGTACTTAAGAACTCCCACTTAGATAGACATCCCTCTAATCATATAAGTGATCACGTGATCCAAATCAACTATACCATGTCCAATCATCATGTGAGATTGAGTAGTTTTCAATGGTGAACATCACTATGTTGATCATATCTTCTATATGATTCATGCTCGACCTTTCGGTCTCAATGTTCCGAGGCCATATCTGCATATGCTAGGCTCGTCATGTTTAACCTGAGTATTCCACGTGTGCAACTGTTTTGCACCCGTTGTATTTGAACGTAGAGCCTATCACACCCGATCATCACGTGGTGTCTCAGCACAAGAACTTTCGCAACGGTGCATACTCAGGGATAACACTTATACCTTGAAATTTAGTGAGAGATGATCTTATAAAGCTACCACCGAACTAAGCAAAATAAGATGTATAAAAGATAAACATCACATGCAATCATAATATGTGACATGATATGGCCATCATTATCTTGTGCCTTTGATCTCCATCTCCAAAGCCTCGTCATGATATCCATCGTCACCGGAATGACACCATGATCTCCATCATCTTGATCTATATCAATGTGTCGTCACATGGTCGTCTCGCCAACTATTGCTCTTGCAACTATTGCTATTGCATAGCGATAAAGTAAAGCAATTATTTGGCGCTTGCATCTTATGCAATAGAAAAACAACCATAAGGCTTTTCCCAGTTGCCGATAACTTCAACAAAACATGATCATCTCATACAACAACTTATATCTCATCACGTCTTGACCATATCACATCACAACATGCCCTGCAAAAACAAGTTAGACGTCCTCTACTTTGTTGTTGCAAGTTTTACGTGGCTGCTATGGGCTGAGCAAGAACCGTTCTTACCTACGCATCAAAACCACAACGATAGTTCGTCAAGTTAGTGATGTTTTAACCTTCTCAAGGACCGGGTGTAGCAACACTCGGTTCAACTAAAGCTGGAGAAACTGACACCCGCAAGCCACCTGTGTGCAAAGCACGTCGGTAGAACCAGTCTCGCGTAAGCGTACGGGAAATGTCGGTCCGGGCCGCTTCATCCAACAATACCGCCGAACCAAAGTATGACATGCTGGTAAGCAGTATGACTTGTATCACCCACAACTCACTTGTGTTCTACTCGTGCATATAATATATACGCATAAAATCAGGCTCGGATGCCACTGTTGGGGAACGTAGCAATTTCAACATTTTCCTACGCACACGCAAGATCATGGTGATGCATAGAAACGAGAGGGGAGAGTGTGTCCATGTACCCTCGTAGACCAAAAGCGGAAGCGTTAGCACAACGCGGTTGATGTAGTCATACGTCTTCACGATCCGACCGATCAAGTACTGAACGCACGACACCTCCGAGTTCTGCACACGTTCAACTCGATGACGTCCCTCGAACTCTGATCTAGCCGAGCTTTGAGGGAGAGTTCCGTCAGCACGATGACATGGTGACGATGATGATATTCTACCGACACAGGGCTTCGCCTAAGCACCACTATGATATGACCGAGGTGTATTATGGTGGAGGGGGGCACTGCACACGGCTAAGAGATCCAAGGGATCAATTGTTGTGTCTAGAGGTGCCCCCCCTGCCCCCATATATAAAGGAGGAAGGGAGAGGCCGGCCCTAGAGGGGGCGTGCCAAGTGTGGGGAGTCCTACTAGGACTCCCAA
Source organism: Triticum aestivum (assembly GCF_018294505.1). Lineage (NCBI taxonomy): Eukaryota > Viridiplantae > Streptophyta > Magnoliopsida > Poales > Poaceae > Triticum > Triticum aestivum. Next base: position 232,826,022 of record NC_057800.1, read on the forward strand.
GTCCTACTAGGACTCCCAAGTCCTAGTAGGATTCCCCTTTCCTTTCCGGAGTAGGAGAGAAGGAAAGAGGGGAGAGGGAGAAGGAAAAAGGGGCTGCACCCCTTGTCCAATTTGGACCAGAGGGGGGGCCCGCGCCTCCTTCCTTTTGGCCTCTCTCCTCTATTTCCGTATGGCCCAATAAGGCCCAATACTTCTCCCGGTGAATTCCCGTAACTCCCCGGTACTCCGAAAATACCCGAATCACTCGGAACCTTTCCGATGTCCGAATATAGTCGTACAATATATCGATATTTACCTCTCGACCATTTCGAGACTCCTCGTCATGTCCCCGATCTCATCCGGGACTCTGAACTACCTTCGGTACATCAAAACACATAAACTCATAATATAACCGTCATCGAACTTTAAGCATGCGGACCCTACGGGTTCGAGAACTATGTAGACATGACTGAGACACGTCTCCGGTCAATAGACAATAGCGGAACCTGGATGCTCATATTGGCTCCTACATATTCTACGAAGAGCTTTATCAGTCAAACAGCATAACAACTTATGTTGTTCCCTTTGTCATCGGTATGTTACTTGCCCGAGATTCGATCATCGGTATCTCAATACCTAGTTCAATCTCGTTACCGGCAAGTCTCTTTACTCGTTCCTTAATACATCATCCCGCAACTAACTCATTAGTTGCAATGCTCGCAAGGCTTAAGTGATGTGTATTACCAAGTGGGCCCAGAGATACCTCTCCAATAATCGGTGACAAATCCTAATCTCGAAATACGCCAACCCAACAAGTACCTTCGGAGACACCTGTAGAGCACCTTTATAATCACCCAGTTACATTGTGATGTTTGGTAGCACACAAAGTGTTCCTCCGGCAAACGGGAGTTGCATAATCTCATAGTCATAGGAACATGTATAAGTCAGGAAGAAAGCAATAGCAACAAACTAAACAATCAAGTGCTAAGCTAACGGAATGGGTCAAGTCAATCACATCATTGTCCTAATGATGTGATCCTGTTAATCAAATGACAACTCTTTGTCTATGGCTAGGAAACATAACCATCTTTGATCAATGAGCTAGTTAAGTAGATGCATACTAGTGACACTCTGTTTGTCTATGTATTCACACATGTATCATGTTTCCGGTTAATACAATTCTAGCATGAGTAATAAACATTTATCATGATATAATGAAATAAATAATAACTTTATTATTGCCTCTAGGGAATATTTCCTTCACTTAACAGTACGGTGGTTCCTATGACTCAACAAAGAAGAGGATGAAACTATGAAACAACTATGTCTTCGCGCTCCAAAGTCTTCATGCGATGTATTCTCATGTCATAGTCTTCAGTGTGAATATCTCCACATACCACCATTGTCTTCAATGTCTTCACACATTTTTAGGGGTCATCTCCGGTAGGTAAACTGAATTAATGAGGGACTACTACCTATGTTATCCTGCAATTCTCACAAACACATTAGTCCCTCAACCAGGTTTGTCATCAATACTCCAAAACCAACTAGGGGTGGCACTAGATGCACTTACAATCTCCCCCTTTTTTGGTGATTGATGACAAACTGGTTGAAGTTTTCAACGGGGATAAACGTATGTGAAATTGTAAAGTATTGAGGTATTGTCTTCGTAAGTAGCAAAAGGGCTCCCCCTGAAGATGTGCATATAAGTATTTTCCTTTTGAATGCAAATGCACATGGCAGGTTGTACTTGCGGAGATCCTCTTCTACTTATGAAGACAATTCATCATGCATGAAGAGATATAACGAAGATAATGACATGCATAATGAAAAATGGACGTCTGCAAAATGACTTCGTGCGGAATTTATCGTCGCACATGCGGAATTTATCATCGCATCACATAGTTGACAGAAAAGGTAGCAGACGACCATCAAGTTTAAGTGTTACAACTCAAAAGAACCAAATGTATCAAAAGCGAGAGTTGTAAGCGCTTGTCAAATGTAGCAAAAGTATAGCAACCACCCTTATGGACCCGCTTGGAGACTATCAACTCATATGCTTCTCCCCCTTTTGTTAGTAATGACCAAAAAGGTTTGAAGACATAGAGCTTGCTACTCGTTCCCATGAGGAGTAGGTGAAGCAGCAGGGTCGCCGTTGAGGTTTGGTGGTGCAGAAGAACTTGGTGCAGTGTCGATATGCACCAAAGTTGGAGGTGGTGAAGTAGAATCATCTTGGTCATCAATGACTCTGGCATTAACTATTGCAGCTGAGGAAGAATATTCAGAGTCTTCGAGTGAGGGAGTCCGACGCAAGTGAGCATTCCGGGGAGGAGTGGAATCAAACTTGTATCTCTCCGTGAAGCCATCCTGTTGAAGATCATCTTCAGAGCTCAGCAGAGTCAGACTCTTCCACGATCGGCGACAGGTTTCATGAGTGACAAAGGCATTCTTGGTGGCAAGGTTGCGAATGCGATTGACATCCACCAAGAGGCTCTGCATTTGACGCTTGAGCCAGTCATGATGCTTATCCTATTTTTGATGCAGGGCGACTAGAAGCTCTCGGTCATTGAGAACACAAGATCACTTCCGAGGCCTTTGGGAAATTGTGCTCTCAGTGGCTTCAGTTTGGGTACGAGGGGCACGTGTATTGCCAGCCAAAGGATAAACATGAGTGATGGCCTGAACTTCTTCAATGGGATGTGTGAAGCTTTGGTGATCAGCATTGTGAAGATAAACATGCTCTTTTGGCAGGCTCTGGGTAGATGGCATCGATAGACAGATCAACCTCTGGCAAGAATATGAGATGATTGCGTGCAGAAGGCTGATAGTTGATTGCAGAGTGAAGCTTGATGAGGTGCATTACCCATGGAGCATGGAACTTCAGACCAAAGATATCAGAGCCAGATGCAGCCAATTGTCTGATGAAGAAGTCTTGAGCATTGAAGCTGATGCCATTGAAGATATAGAAAACCAATGTCTTCATTGCTCCTTCAAGCTTCGCTGTATGAGAATGTCCTTTGACAGGCCATAGGGTTTGCCTAATGATATGGTAAATAGTGTGGGGCAGATACTCTAGGTCTTCAACAAAGAACTCCTTGGGATTGTCAGCGTCATGGGGCAGTGGCTTCATCATGCTCAGCATTTGGCTCATGTTAGGCTCTGGGTTCTGGAAGATGCTCTCCAAAGCATTCTGGTGTAGCTGACAGCCTGGTTCATAATGTTCGCCAGGAGTGGGCAGGGCAGTAAACTCAATGATTTCTTGGGCTTTAGCTTCATGGTGTACATCTCCTGTCATCCACTCAAGGATCCAAGTCTTCGGATCCCTCTTGTAGCCGCGAATGTGGAGGGTAGCATAAAATTGTAGCAGAAGCTCTTCATTCCAATGTTCTTTGGCAGTCACAAACTGTAGAAGGCCGGCATCTCTGAAGCAGTCAAGGGCTTCTTCTAGGCAGGGCAGGCCAACCATGGCTTCGCAGTCTAGACGCATATGAGGGAAAATGCGCCCCTGATTGTATAAGATGCAGGAATAGTAACTGCGCTGCTGATAACTCCAAAATCAATCTGATGAAATTCTTGGCCTTGTGTAGGGGTTCTTGGCACTATCAAAGAATGTGTTGTGTGCCTTGAAGCCATTCAGATTAAATGATCCTGGTGAAGTTGCAGTACCAGGAAACCTTGGCAGCCTCGGCTTTGGCTTCTGCACCTGAGGCCTGTGCTCCACATGATAGTCGAATTGTGGTCCGGGAGCAGGAGGAGTTACCAGAATGGGCCAACGAACCATGACAGGTTGGCCGCGGTCAAAAGCCAGCTCAATGCTATGAGGCTTGGAGGAGGCACAGGAGCATTGGCATTGACATGTGCTTCGAGCTGCACAATGGCTTCGGGGTTCACATGCACTTCTGGCACCACATTAGCTCTAGGCGCCACATTTGCTTCGGCCATGACAACATCATTGGCTTCAGTATTGGTGTTTGTGGCCGCCTCAATATTTTCAACCTCCACTTGAGTAGCTGGAGAGTCGGACACGTTCTCCTCGAGAACAACTTCTTGGTTGGACGGGGGCGTGGCAACACGTTCTTCTTCTTGACTTGGTTCTTCTTGTTCATCGGCTGATGCAACCGGAATGTCTTCAGCAGCTTTGGCTTTAGACTCTGAGATGTTCGCAGTTGGAGTGGCTTCAGGAAACACTTGGCGCGATACTGAGTGGTGGTTCTCTTCTCCTTCTAGAACACTCGAAAGAGTGACTTGTGGCCTTGGACCTTTGCGAAGCCTGCGAAACGTTGGCGACACCTTTGGAGAGGGAGTCGGCTAGGCCACAAAGTCATCATCTTCAAGCACCAGAGTGGTGTCTTGAGGTGGGGGAGTACTTGATGATTCTTAACGGGGGGAGTCTTGAGGGTGATCAGCCCATGAATCATCTTGAGCAATTGGCGTCAAAGGATGACCAATGCTGATGAGTTCGCTGTTCGTCAGAACAGGCGATGATACCATGTTGTGATCGATCTGAGGAAGGACTTCATCATCTTCAACATTGTCTTGGGGACCAATGTCTTCAGCTGTGGTGGGGTCAACAGCTGGATCTTCTTCAGCTTCAGGCGCCTCTGTGGTAGCAGGCTCATGAACTATCAACTGGCGCTCATGGTGTTCAGACGCAGGACGAGCCACTGAGATTGGCTTGACGACAAGGGGCTTTGTGGGAGCAGCCCGATCTTTCTTCTTGGTTTTTCTCTTCTTGGTTGGTGGAGCCTCATCAATGGTGTTCTTGGTTTTGCGCTTTCTGGCTTCGGCTGCCCTTGTTTTCTTGAGCTCCAAAGCCACTGTGGGGACCTTAGGCTTCACGCCTGTCATACTGGCGGGGAAGACAATGTGAGGTTCTTCCCGCCTGGATGCTTCAGCTGGGGCCACAGTAGGCTTCTTCTTCTTGGCAGCCATCTTGGGGTCGATGCCAAGATGCCCAAGTGCCTTGCGCTTCTCAGCTTCATTGTAGGCTTGAACACATTTGGCAGCCAGGTCTTTCATGCGCTCTTGAGAACCTTTAGCTTCGTCACGTTTCTTGTGAAAGGCCTCCTTGAGCTCATGCATCATTTGCTTGAAGTTTTGGACATCTGTCACACTGAGCTGGGCCATGTGCTTCTTGAACTGAGCTTTTTCATAGTCAATCTTGTGCTTCAGTTCAACAATTCTCTGAGCTAGAGCCAGCTCAGGAGCAATGGCTCCATGGAAGGAGACGCTAAGGCCAATAGGGAGTTGAAGATCATCAAAACTGAGGTTTGGGCTGTCAAACCACTCGTCAATGAACTTGTTCAGGATGTTCACATCAAAGAGGGGAAGATCATTGGAGATTTCCACCTCTTGCTTGCTCTTTATTAGCAGCTCAAGAGCATCACCTCGGAGATCATCGTCACTTGACAGATCAATGGCTTCATTCTCATTCCTCAGAATGGCAGCTAGGGTCAATGCTTGACCAGTAGTTTGCATGGGATTCTTCCTCTTCTCAGACTTGGAGATGCGAGAGAGATCTTCAGAATGCACACTTGGTGCAGGAGGAGCAGTGGCCAGAGGCTTCACTCGCGAAACACTTGGTGCAGTGGATGGCTTCTAAGCCTTGGGTTTCTTCTGCTTCGTAGGCTTCAGTGGTGCAGGCGCTTCGTCAGAATCAGCGTCATCTGCAGAGTGATCCACGGCTGCCCCTTGAACCATAATGTGAGTGATGAGACCTTCAAGGTTGTAGAAGGGCCCAACAATATTAGGTTCAGCATCGCGTGTACAGTCGACACGAGGAGCAGAGGGATCGGGGTTGAAGTCTAATCCCCGCGACTTCTTGTTCTCTTTGGCCGAGTTCTTGGCAAACTGGTAGTTGCGCTTGAAGAGATTGTCTTCACGACACCATAACAGAGAGGATGGGTCGGCATCAGCAGGCTGAAGTCCACGGACCATGCAGGGGTAGAAGCCTTGAGCAATGGCTTCAGGCTTCGACTTGGGCTGAAGCCCTTTGTATATAATATCTCCCCAGGGCCCCTTGATGGCATTCTTTTCAGCATATTCGTCAGTGACAAATTTGTACTTGAACCACTCCTCTGCCCAATATCTTTGAATCCACTGGATTCGGTTCTTGCGTTCTCCATAGGTCTCTTTTGGATCTGAATTATATAGCTCATAGAGATCTGGTGGCAGGTCCTTAGCTGTGTTCCCATGGTGCTGTCTGCCGCCCTTCTTGACTGATTTCTCTGTTGCCATGAAGTTCAGACTGAATGGCTTCAGAACTTGCAAAGGCTTCCGTCTACTGGTCAGATAGGAACTGGCTTCGGGAGAATTGATGTGACGTTGTAAGAACTCTGCAAATGAATGCAGACTATGATAACCAAGGAATTCTCCCACGGACATGTACCTATGATAGCATTTAGAGATGCGAGGGAAGGGGAAGAGGTCATATGCATTCTCAAAAGATTTTGAAGATCAATCAGTTTAGAAGACATTGACCTCATAGTGCTAAGACATTCAATCATATGATGAGAGTTTGTTCCAAATTTGTACGAATGCAAGAATAAGTACAAGTGAGGAATCTAACTACTTTGTGAAGCATAAGTGAATATACTAGGCATGTTATGAGATGCAGAACAGGATAGATCCAAATTTGTAGGGACAAAAACCACTTGTGGTTGAAAAGGACGAATCTATTGGGTCAAAAGGACTGTAAAAAGAGGTTTTATTTACCACACGAAGAACTGCTAGACGGAGTAGAAGATGAGGCCGAGCAGTTCAATCTTCTGTGCCCTAACTTGGCGACGGAGGACACCTACGGTGACGGCGAAAAAGACGATGTCCGTGGCCGGCGTGAGGACGACGTCGGTGAGGTCGCGGCAGATAAGCGCTTCCTCGCTGGTGTCGTCGAGAGCTAGCGGTGGCGCTCGGGTTTGTGCGAGAAGGAGACATGGAAGAAGAGATAATGATTGGGGTGTGGCATGTATTTATAAGGACATGGGCGGCACAACGTTATTACGCAGGTGCCCCTGGCGGTTCACATCTGAAGGACACGTGGCGAACATGCAACACATTGGAGGTTGTTCCATGTTCCCACGCACGCCTGGATTGTCGGGTGGTCGTTCCCGCTTCTCCGGGTTTTAGGCAAAAGGATTGAGCATTTAAATCAGATTTAATGTTTGTCTCTGTGTCTTCTGTTGACAAGGACGCAGTGTAACATCCCAAATTTTCAATTTGGAATGTTATACATTAGATCATCATTTCATATCATATTTTATTGCATTTTGGTTGATCCGAGAAATTCTACGCAACTCAAGGACCCACGGAGAGAGTTGGGGATTTCATTATTTTCATATTCGAGTTTTCTCGAATATTGAAAAGAGGATTGTTTGATTTTAATTATTTTCTCTTCGAATATTTCTTTTATAAAAATAAAAAGAGAGAGGATAAAATGAATTACTCAAAATAAAGAAATATTGGAGATTTAATATTAAAATCAAATAAGATTTTTATTCGGAGTTTTATCACTATTTTATTTGAATTAGGAAAAATGTGCGTTTTTCAAAATTGCATTTTAGGCCCAAATAAATGTTCAACTTGTCCGGCATATTTTTAGAGGACGGGGAAAATTTATTTCGGGATTTTTGGAGTCCATTTAGTACTCCTTTTCTTTCTTTTTCTGCACTCGGAATTATTTAAAAAAAGTCAAACCAACTCTGGGCCGTACCTGAGCGGGACTCCGCTCGGGGGGCTTTATAAGCCGCGCCAGCCCCGCCGCCCGAAGCCCACAAGTCGCCAAAGCCCACCTGCGCCCGCGCCCAAACCCTAGCCACGCCGAGCCGCCCCGCCGCCCGCGCCGCCACCCACCGCCGTCGACCCCCCGCACCGGAGCCGCCCCGCCGCCGTTGTCTCACCGGACCTCGCCGGACTCGAGGTAGCCGCCTCGGTTTTCGCGAGAAAATCGATAGGTTTTTTTTTCAAAAAGCCTAGATTCCGTTTTTTTGTTTTTTTAGATCGGTTTCTTTCAGTTTAGTTATTTAGCATACGTTCGTTTTAATGAACGGTTTCACCGTTTAGCCGCAGATAGCAAACATTCATTCGTTAGCCTGTTCGTCAGTTTTTCTTTTTCTTGGATTTTCCACGATTATTTTCGATCATGATTTCTGATCCGATTTTCGTTTTAGTATAACTTTTCGCTCGTTTATCGGAATCAGGCGATTCAAGCACCTAGAGTTTCGTCTCGAAGCCCTCTTTCCATTTAACCAACTTAAACAAGATTTTGGTACTATAAAAATTTGACTTTAGTCCAGATTAGTAATCGGATCTTGTTTCTTTCGCAGTTTGTGTTTCGTTGCTCCGTTTGATTTGATTCTTTTTGCAAACCGGAGTTCTTAAGTTGAACTTTCTGGTTAGATCTCTTATTTTAGTTTTACCCGTGCCTTTGCTTGATTGCTTATTGTATGCTTGTTTGATTGCGATAGAGTACCCGGAGTGCGAAGCATGCTACATCGAGTCTCTAGGTTTCACGAATCATCAGCAAGGCAAGTAACACTTTGATCATACCTCCTTACTACCCAGTTTTATTGCATTAGATCAACCCTCAAACAATTTCATGGTTAGGATCTGAATTAATTGTGGGTTGGCACGTAGATGAGGTAGTACCTATTCACTTGTTTTATTATCAAACCTTGGGAGTTACTTCTACATTATACTTATATTGCCATGCTATGCTCGTAGAAGTGGATTGGGTTTGAGAGTGTCCACGACAGATGTGAGTTGTTAATTAATGGTTAACTTAAGGTGGCAACTTTAATACACATCTGGGTGGATTAAGGCACCTGGGGAAACCAGTGATTACCTGTATTTTTGGAAATCTCGGGGTACCGTGTGATTTTCCTATGGACTGCCACCCAGGCTCAAAGGGATCATAAGATTATTCATGCTGGAAACTTCCGTGTGCAGCCACATGCCATTATGGGCTCTAGCATAGTTGAGTAAGTTGTGGGAAACCTTTCCATGATGGGCAAGCAGATGTAGGGGATTGTAGGTGTACCGGCCTATCTATCGGTTAAGGGGACCTCTTCGGAAAGATTGTGTCTCGGTCATCTATCTCTCAAACATTATGTAGTGCGAGAAATCCAACGAAGGAGATCGAGTCTTGTGGGGAAAAGTGCACAAACCTATGCAGAGTGTATAAACTAATCATGGTTAGCCGTGTCCCCGGTTATGGACATCTTGAGTATCTAGTTCTTGGATTATCATGTGGATCTCATCACTCTTAATATAATTTGATTGCGTTTAATGTGATGCTCAATTGGGATTGAGTTGGGTGAACCTTCTCAATGTTTAGCAACCACCATGATAGTTAAATAAAATTTATTCCTTTGTTGTAGGGAAAAAATGGCTTTTCGCAAAACCTATTAACCATACAGCCTCCACCAGCCATATATGCATGTAGTGATAGCATTATTCTATTCATTACTCTCTTGTGTTACACTGCCAGCATATTCCATGTGCTGACCCGTTTCGGCTGCAACGTATCATGTTGCAGACTTTTCAGACGACGAGTAAGGAGCCTTAGGTTGTGGTCTTTTATTCAGTGATGCCGTTGGAGTTGATGGACTCACTTTATCTTCCAAGCCTTCCGCTATTATCGTATTAGATGGCCTTAAGCCATATTTATTGTAATAAGTTCTCTTTTGAGACATTCGATGTAATAAGTGTGTGATTGCTACTCTGTTATAAATCCTCAAGTACTGTGCATGTCAGCATTGCCGATCCAGGGATGACACTAATGCACAGAGATCAGACTGTTTGAGGTCTGGTCACTACGAGATGGTATCAGAGCACACGCTGACTGTAGGACACGACCACTAAGCCAAAACCCTAGATCACTACTCTCTTCTCATTTCTGACTCCTCTCCATTTTCTACTCTTTAGGATGGCAGACGCAAGGAACAAGTTTGTACAACCGGATGATGACACACCTTTTGGACGCCACTTGATGGAAGTCACTAGGTACCTGAACATTGGAATACCAAGCTTCACCGGGACTTACAACGCCACTTTACTAGAAGAGGAGCGCTGGATGATTCAAGTTCAAGTTCCAGGAAGGACATTTACGCCAGTCACTGGGCCCATAGAGTTTTCCTTTGATGCACCAACCTGGAGTCTAGGAAAGAGTATGGCAGCCCACATCACCATGGGACGCATTGGAGAAGTTTACCACAAGGATCTCAAGGATACTATCTACCAGATTTGTGGGCACCGAGATGAGCAATGGGAGATGATCGGCACCAGGAAGGATAGATCAACCGCAGCTTTCATCCAGGAGTTAAACCAGCACATTCGTCGCCAGGAGAATCAGATGTGCGCAGGCATGATAGATTTGAAGAAGGCAACGACAAGGATCACAGAGCTGGAGGAAGAACTCAAGGCTACTCGCGAAGATTATGAGGAGGAAATCGTCGTACAAGTGGAGAAGAATGACGACCTGGCAAGGAAGCTAGGAGTATTCATGGGAGACCCCGCTCCAGGAGGAGAAGATGACGGTTCCACTTGCCCGAAGAACTACATCATCATCAACGACACCGACGCGGACCCTGACGATAGTGATGATGACTATGTTGATGAAGCTAGAGCGGATATCATGGAGTCTTCGACCGAACAATATTTCTAATCGACCACCATATCAGTAGTAGTATTCCACAATGTAAATAGTATAGTCCAAGCACTTTGTAACGATAGTTCTAGACCGATTGCATGCCCTTGCGTGATTGATTGAGTGATATGATTGTGTTTGTCTCATGTGCATATGGGTAGTGTTTTCTCAATAGACCTCATTCTATTCTATTCTCTTCCCTCTAAACCCTCAGATGCCTCCGAGACATGACCCCGGATTTACCTTTCTGCCGGAGCTCACTCAGTTGATCCAACAACAGAATACCCTGATGCAGTTGTTAGTTCAGAACCAAGGCAACAACAACAACAACAACCCACCACCCCCACCCCTAGTTGACAATTTAGCCCATTTTCTGAGGTGGCAGCCGCCGTTGTTTTCCAGTAGCACCGAGCCGATAGTGGCAGATGATTGGCTCCGCAGGATTGGAAGGGAGTTAACCACTGCAGGATGCACAAATGCTGAGAGGGTGCGTTTTGCCGCACACCAATTGGATGGACCAGCATCCTCATGGTGGGAGAATTACACTGTCACCTATCCTATAGCCACTATCACATGGGACCAGTTCTGGCAGGCTTTTCGCACTACCCATGTATCAGCAGGAGCTATGGCCATAAAGAAGCGTGAATTTCGCAACTTACGCTAGGGAGGACGCACAGTTAGGAAGTATGTGGATGACTTTAGTAAGCTAGCACGTTATGCCCCAGATGACGTTGCTACGGATGCAGCTAAGTAGGAGAAGTTTTTGGAAGGACTGAATGATGAGTTGAGCATGCAGTTGATGGTAGCAACCTATAATAACTACCAACCGTTGGTAGATAGATCTCTCATGATTGAAGGGAAGCAGCAGAAGATTGATAACCGCAAGAGGAAGTATGGACAAGGGAAGTATAATTCTGGAGCTCAGTAGAGACCCCGTTTCACCCCGAACTCGGGAGGACTTGTGCATAACCATGGAGGCCACACTCAAAATGGAGGAAGTTCTCACAACCATCCTAGCTCCAAGAATGGTAACGGAGGAAGAAACAGACAGAATCGTTCCAACCCATCAACGCCCGCCAAGAAAGATCTAAGCCACGTTACTTGCTACAAGTGCCAGAAGACCGGACATTACGCCAATGAATGTCCTGAAGCTAAGAACGAAAACAGCAATGGAAGCTCTGGGAAGAAGCCCAACCTTTTCAACAGGGGACAAGTGAACCACGTTAACATGGAGGAGATTGAAGCCCAGCCAGATGCAGTAATATGTAAGTTTTTGGTTAAGTCTTTTACTGCAGTCGTACTTTTCGATACTGGTGCATCACATTCATACATATCAATGGGATTTGTGGATAAGTATAAACTGCCCACCAAAGTTCTTAGTACACCTATGTTAGTGAGCTCGCCGGGAGCAGAGTATATGGCAAGCCAAGGATGTTTTCAGATACCGTTGGCCATAGGTAGGCACGTTTTTCCCTCAGATCTGATAATTCTGGAGTCGAAAGGTCTGGATGTGATTCTGGGTATGGATTGGCTATCAATGTATGGAGGAAACATCGATTGCGCTAGTAAGTCGATTTTTCTCACCACCCTAGAAGGAAGAAGGATCAAGTATGTATCCCGGCATGTGCCGATTAGGACTCAAGTAAATTCCTTAACAGGAGATGTACAGGAGGAAGTACCAGTGGTGAAGGATTTCCCGGATGTATTTCCAGAAGAGTTGCCAGGCATGCCACCGGATAGAGACATCGAGTTTTTGATTGAGCTTTTGCCAGGCACAGGGCCAATATTTAAGAGACCATACAGGATGCCCGCACAGGATTTAGAAAAAATTAAGCAGATTAAGGAGTTACTGGATAAAGGATATATTCGCCCAAGTTCGTCACCTTGGGGATCACTAGTACTTCTAGTGGAGAAGAAGGATGGATCATTAAGGATGGTTGTTGATTATCATGGATTGAATGAAGTAACGATCAAGAACAAGTACCCACTACCGATGATCAATGATTTGTTTGATCAGATGCAAGGAGCTAAGGTGTTTTCCAAGATCGACCTGCGATCAGGGTACCACCAGTTGAAGATTCGAGAGAAGGATATACCTAAGACAACTTTTACCACAAGGTATGGGCTATACGAGTATACCGTTATGTCATTTGGCCTGACTAACGCACCTGCCTATTTCATGAACATGATGAACAAGGTGTTTATGGAGTTTTTGGATAAGTTCGTTGTGGTGTTCATTGATGATATTTTGGTCTACTCGAAGAATGAAGAAGAGCATAAGGAGCATTTGCGTGTAGTACTTGGGAAGCTCAAAGAACATCAGTTATACACCAAGTTCAGCAAGTGTGAGTTTTGGTTGAAGGAAGTTGGATTCCTTGGACATGCTATATCCGGAGAAGGAATAGCAGTAGACCCCACCAAGGTTGTCACTGTGACAAATTGGGAGTCACCCAAGTCAGTTGGAGAAATCCGGAGTTTTCTTGGACTTGCAGGATACTACCGGAGATTCATTGAGAATTTCTCGAGATTGCAAAGCCTATGATAGAGTTTTTAAAGAAGGACACCAAGTTCAAATGGACTGAGGAATGTGAGGCTAGTTTTTTGGAATTAAAGAAACATTTGGTTACATCACCAGTGTTGATTCTGCCAGATCAACGCAAAGATTATGAAGTGTATTGCGACGCTTCTCGTCGAGGACTTGGAGCAGTGCTTATGCAGGAAGGAAGAGTTGTTTCATATGCCTCACGACAGCTTAAACCCCATGAGTTAAATTATGCTACGCATGATTTGGAGTTAGCGGCCGTAGTACATGCGTTGAAGACATGGAGACATTTTCTCATCGGAAACCATTGCGAGGTATACATGGATCACAAGAGTTTAAAGTATATCTTCACACAGAAGGAGTTGAATCTCAGGCAGAGGAGATGGTTGGAACTCATTAAGGATTACGATATGAGATTACACTATTATCCCGGAAAGGCTAACGTAGTAGCCAATGCACTGAACCGCAAGAATCATGTCAATACACTCATGGCAGGAGAGTTACCCAAGGAGTTAGCAGAAGACCTTCGTGAGCTATGTTTGGAGATAGTTCCGAGAGGTTATGTAGCAGCTTTGGAGATTCAATCTACTTTGATGGATAAGATCAGAGAAGCATAGAAGACAGACAAGGAGATTGCCGAGATAAAGGAAAGGAAGAGCAAAGGAAAAGCCAAGGGATTTCATGAGGATGAGCACGATACCCTATGGTTTGAGGACCGCGTATATGTACCAAATGATCTGGAGATCAGGAAGCTGATTTTGCAGGAGGCCCATGACTCACCATATTTGATTGACCCAAGAAATACCAAGATGTACCTGGATCTAAATGATAGATTCTGGTGGAACGGAATGAAGAAGGATATTGCGGAGTATGTAGCAGTTTGTGATGTATTTCAGAGAGTGAAGGCAGAGCATCAGAAGCCAGCAGGATTGCTGCAACCATTGCCGATACCCAAATGGAAGTGGGATAATCTAGGCATGGATTTTATAACAGGATTACCCAGGACTTGTTCAGGCTATGACTCGATATGGGTTGTAGTCGATCGTTTGACGAAAGTAGCTCATTCCATCCCAGTGAAGACCACTTACACCAGTGCTAAGTTGGCAAAGATATACATGACCAGGATCGTATGTTTGCATGGAGTTTCGAGGACAATTGTATCAGATAGAGGAACCTAGTTTACCTCAAAGTTTTGGAATCAGTTGCATGAAACTTTGGGAACAAGGCTAGAGTTCAGTACGGCTTTTCACCCATAGACGGATGGATAGACTGAGAGAGTCAATCAGATTCTAGAGGACATGTTGAGAGCTTATACGCTAGATTATGGATCTAGTTGGGACGATAATTTTCCTTACGCAGAGTTCTATTACAACAACAATTACAAGCTGTGATGCCCCAAGGCCGGAGCTTCAGATGCCTTCTATGGTTTCCGGGTTTTCGTCGTGTGAGTTGTTGGTTTGTTGCATTCATCTTTGCATCATGTGCATTGCATCATGTCATAAATCTTTTGCATCTCAACTAAATAATTTGTGTGGATATTCGATCCTTTTAAATCAAGGGAAGGATGACTTCTCTTTATAATATATCCTCCCGATATTAATGGAGCTATTATAAAATTATGCATTCTTATGGAATCACCTAAAACACACTTGCAAATTTCCCCATGCCTTTGTTATCTCGCTGCTTGACCTCGAACCTTTCCATTTATCCTTTCATCATTTTCCGGAGCTCTACCAAAATTCTCAACATTTTTGGAAACTCCTAGAACCTACCCTAGTTCAAACCTTTTGAATTAAATTCAAAGAAATTTGAATTTATTCTTTCAATCTTGGTCTTTACTAATTTTCTTGAACCTAACATATTTTTGTGAGTCCGGGAAATTTATCCGCAAGTCCAACTTCGTTCTCTAGCCCCCCCCCCCCACTTTCTTTCTTGTTCGTCTCTTGTTTCTGATAA
>NC_057800.1:232841371-232854677 GCF_018294505.1 Triticum aestivum
AAAGAAAATATTAAGAGAAAGAAGGGAGAGAGAGAGGTGGCCTACTCCACTGGCCACTTGGGCCTCCCCCCAGGCCGGCCCAACCATCTCCCATTCCCTTAGCCCAGCTAATCCCTAAACCTAACCTAGAGCCCGAGTCATCCCCACGCGCTCCCCTTCTCCTCGAACCCCCTCCTTCCTCGTTTTCCCTTCCACCGCCGCTACCCACGCACGCGCTCGCAGCGCCAGGAGCCCGATCCCCTCGCTCAACTCCCTCGACCTCCCTCGATCTCCTCGACATCACGGTCCTCGCAGCGCCTCCCGAGCGCCATGGCCGCTGCCCGCTCCCTGCAGTCGCCCCTCGCTAGCTCCTGTAGGCCGCCGCTCGGCTCCCTCGTGCCACCACCACGCGAGTCTCTCTGCGCCCCTGCCTCGACCGCCTCTGCCTTGGCCTTCCTCGAGCTCCGCGCTGCTGCTCTGCTCCACGCGCCCGTCCTGGAGCTTGTCCGCCTCGGCAAGCCGCCGCCGCGCAAAGTCCCCGCATCTCCGGCTGCTCCCCTGCAGCTCCTCGTCCACCTCGTGTGTGACCTCCCCTGCTGCGCTGCTGCAGCACCTTCAACACGCCTTCGCCTCCTGCTGCCGGCGCGCCGCCATATCTCCGTTGCCCGGCGACCCTCTGCATCCACCGGCACGCCTGCATGCCTCCCGCTCGCCTTGTCCCTCCTGTTGCCACGCCTTGAGCTCCATCCCGCGAACAGCAGTTCCAGGCGAACCTTTCTCCTGCTTTTCCTGCCTTCCCATGGCCCTGAAAACCCAATGCTACTTCAGGCACCATGTCCGCAAACCCTGCTGCCATTGCATGCGACCAATTCGTTTTGTCCCTTCGAACACTGTCAAGCAGAGCCTTTTGCCATGTTCTGTCGTGGATCACGCCAAGACCATCTCAAGCTCGACTACAGTGTGTTGTCTCAACCAAGACCACAAGTACCACAACGGCCCTCCAAGAGTTTGGATTCGACAAGTTCGACAACGCTCTTGTACAACTACGTTACCGAGATCGGCAAGACCGATTACACGAACCGACATGTACCACTACGTCCGAAGAACTCGTACCCGTTAAGTACCGCGAGAACGTTTGTACATCTACCATTGTCTTTGGAATCTCTAAGAACGTCAAGTACCCCTTCGAGATGACGAGACCGGCAAGTTTGGATGACCCCAAGTACCTCTTCAAAACTACCGAGTACCATTACCATCGGACGCTCGAACGACTGCAGGCCGAAACGTCAAGTTCCTCGATGAACCATGTACGGCTACCATTTCTCGCGGTTTCACCTAAGCACCATGATATGGACGACCCTACAAGTTACCGTTGCCGTGTACGACTACCGTCGCCTTGGAGATGTTGGGTTCATCAAGTTCCTCTTCGGAAAAGTACCACTACTTCCCTCGACGACCCGTGAACGACTACTTCCTCTACTTCCCTCGACAAACTCGAACCGTCCCGTTTGCACGCTTCGAAGGTATAACCTTGAGACGACGTCCATGAACGAATGCTTGCGATGTTTGAGATGCTCGTGTTTGCACCGTGTCCAAATTGTCACTCGTTTCCTTATCGCCAACTCGTGGGACACCCGGAATCCGGGAGCGCCCCACCATTTTTTGCATGCATCCGCACACTTCTCCTTTGCATCAGTATCTCAATCGAGTTACCAGAACTGGCACGCTGCCGTGGCACCGTTTTCGTTATCGTTGCCGTGGCACCCTTTTTCCTTCCACCACAGTGAGAAATGCCTTATAATGCTCTTGTCAACTTTTAATAAAAAATTGCATAAACTTGTTCATGTCACCCGCATCATGATAACAACAATTAAAATGCTTAAATTGTTGTTGCAATAAATTACTAATGCATATGGGGATTTACCGGATTTGTTGTTTGTTATATCCGGCCCCATTTAAACTGTTTAATGGGAATAGTTTTGTTATGCTTCACCTCTTGCCATGTTAACCAACATTTAATATTGTTGTGTACTTAAACGGGAGAGAACTAAATAATTGATGTGGTGTTTTGTCAATATGCATCCCGATGCATATTGAGCTCCACTTAATTTGTAGGATTGCTTGTGCACTTTGCCATGCCATGCATACTTAAACCGGACATGCATCATACTTGATTGTGCATCATGCCATGATTATGTGATGGTTGTTTACCATGATTGTTTGCTTCTTTCCGGTGTTGCTTCTTCGGGTTGGTTCCGTTAACGTCGCGTTTGTGAGGATCCGTTCGACTATGTCCGTTTGTCTTCTTCATGGACTCGTTCTTCTTCCTTGCGGGATTTCAGGCAAGATGATCATACCCTCGAAATCACTACTATCTTTGCTTTGCTAGATGCTCGCTCTTTTGCTATGCCTATGCTGCGATACCGACCACTTGCTTATCATGCCACCCATGTTGTTGAACCAAGCCTCTAACCCACCTTGTCCTAGCAAACCGTTGTTTGGCTATGTTACCGCTTTGCTCAGCCCCTCTTATAGCGTTGTTAGTTGCAGGTGAAGATTGAAGTTTGTTCCTTGTTGGAACATGGAGATGTTGTTCCTTGTTGGAACATGTTTACTTGTTGGGGATATCACAATATCTCTTATTTAATTAATGCATCTATATACTTGGTAAAGGGTGGAAGGCTCGGCCTTATGCCTGGTGTTTTGTTGCACTCTTGCCGCCCTAGTTTCCGTCATATCGGTGTTATGTTCCCGGTTTTTGCGTTCCTTACGCGGTTGGGTTATAACGGGAACCCCTTGATAGTTCGCTTTGAATAAAACTCCTCCAGCAAGGCCCAACCTTGGTTTTACCATTCGCCTCCTAGCCTCTTTTTCCCTTGGCTTAGGCCAGCCCAAGGGTCATCTTTTTTTAACCCCCTCGGGCCAGTGCTTGTCTAAGTGTTGGTCCAAACTGAGTAGACTGCGGGACCACCTCGGGGAAACTTGAGGGCTGGTTTTACTCGTAGGATGTCTCATCCGGTGTTGCCCTGAGAACGAGATATGTGCAGCTCCCATCAGGATGTCGGCGCATCGGGCGGCTTTGCTGGACTTGTTTTACCATTGTCGAGGATGTCTTGTAGAACCGGGATACCGAGTCTGATCGGAATGTCTCGGGAGGAGGTCTATTCCTTCGTTGACCGTGAGAGCTTGTCATGGGCTAAGTTGGGACACCCCTGCAGGGATTTGAACTTTCGAAAGCCGTGCCCGCGATTATGGGCAGATGGGAATTTGTTAACGTCTGATTGTAGAAAACCTGAAGTCGACCTTAATTAAAAATGCATCAACCGCGTGTGTAACCGTGATGGTCTCTTTCCGGCGGAGTCCGGGAAGTGAACACGGTTGTTGGAGTTATGCTTGACGTAGGTTGTCCTAGGATCACTTCTTCATCATAGTTTATCGACCGTGCTTTTGCCTTCTCTTCTCGCTCTCATTTGCGTATGTTAGCCACCATATATGCTAGTCGCTTGCTGCAGCTCCACCTCATACCTTTTACCCTACCTAAAGCTTAAATAGTCTTGATCGCGAGGGTGCGAGATTGCTGAGTCCCCGTGACTCACAAATACTTCCAAAACCAGTTTGCAGGTGCCGATGAGACCGTGCAGATGACGCAACCAAGCTCAGGAGGAGCTCGATGAAGATCTTGTCCTTTGTGTTGTTTTTCGTCCTAGTTGATCAGTAGTGGAGCCCAGTTGGGGTTGATCGGGGACCTTTGTCGCATTTGGGGTTCTTCTTTTATTTTGGTTCCATAGTCGGACCTTGATTGTATTTGGATGTTGTAATGCTTTATTCATGTAATTGTGTGAAGTGGCGATTGTAAGCCAACTATGTATCTTTTTCCCCTATTGTATTACATGGGTTGTGTGAAGATTACCTCACTTGCGACATTGCTTTCAATGCGGTTATGCCTCTAAGTCGTGCTTTGACACGTGGGAGATATAGCCGCATCGAGGGCGTTAGAAGTTGGTATCAGAGCCTTCCCCGACCTTAGGATCCCCCATTGCTTGATCGTTTTTAGCAGCTGAGTTGTGTCTAGAAAAATGTTTTGAGTCATTTAGGAATTATATATCGGAGAGTTTAGGAATTCTTTTTGCTTCCCAGTCCCTTCATCGCTTTGGTAAGGCATCCTGACGTAGAGTTTTGACTCTTCTCTTCTCAAATTTCACTAAATTTTTTTAGGATCACGCGGGTATCTTGGAATCGTTCCGATGGTTTTGTTACAAGAACATTGTCTTGGTGCCTCCTGTCAGGGGTTTTGTGGAAGTGTCCCGAGGAGTTGAGCTCTGAGGTGTTGTCGTCATAATTTTATCGTTGTAGTTCTGGAATACCTGAGTTTAGTACGCCGACATCGAAAATCTCTTTTATGTAGTTCGTTGGTGAGATAACCTCGACGCCACCCAGTATTGGGGCGGGAGTTCAGGAGTATTGCCATAACTTGTATAACGGATGCTTTTCGAAGGGTGAGGTAGACGATTTCCGAAGGTTTCTTGGTTATGTGTTGAAGGATGGATATAGCTGGATGTAGGATTTGTTAGTTTTGGGTGAGATATTATGCTTCCCCTGTATCCCCAACACCTGATTGCATAACCGGAAAATTTCGGGAGTTTATAAGTGGGAATTCAAGTAGTTCTTAGGATATCTTTTCGACAGATGTATGATATGAAATTGGGGTTCGACGTCTAGTGGTCCGCCTATTCACGGTCGGTTTTACAGTGGTCTCGTTGTGTCTTAAAGAGTCCTTGGCTATGCCGACTCGGGGACGCTTCATATGTCAGGTGCACTGCCTTGTACATGATGGTGATGTATGATCGAGCCCGTGTAGGCCCCACCATGAAAACTTCGGACGAAATCTCTATCATATGTTTGTTCCGGCTTATTCTGCAAGCCAACCCTTTGTTTTTGGTTTTGAGTTGTGGTATTCGAGTTGCTTTGAAGTCAAATGTTGATTCCATATTTTTCCTAAGCGGTGTTCTCATACTCCTATGTGAATACTAAACCTTCATGATAATCGAGACTATCATGTCAATCCTTTTCAACCGGTGTGTCTCTCGCCAAGCGGATCCGTTCATGTTCAACATCCACAAGATTCAATCTTAGCTTTCTAAACGGTGTTCGTTCATCCATCCTAAATTATCTTTGTTGTCCCTCCCTCCCACCCTTGCTTCTTAAGGACTCAGATTCCTTAATCAAGTATCCATGGTATCGATGGAAGTCTCTCCATTCTTTTCTTTCAATGTTCGTGTCCGGTGATTCTCATGAAGATTCTAACGGAGCCTCAAGTTCATCACCCTTTACTCATTGTTTTTCTTCTCTTGTGGTTTAAATTCAAGTGTTTTTGATCATATCGTTCTCCTCGTTTCAAATACCCTATCATGCCGATGCTCCTCATATTCATTCACCTCTCGCTATTCTATTGTTCCGGAGTGCTCAAGATATCTCAAAGATTCGTGTTTCCACTCTGTAGTCGTTCAAGATCTTTTGAGGATGTTATCTCATTCAAGCCATTTAATTCTATCGGTGCAATCTCTCTTTCAAATCATTCAACAGTGTTTTCTTTTGAGTGGGCCCTAACCCACAAGTCTTTTCCCAGGGTCTTACCTGACTCTTCTTATTTTCCTAGAGCTATCCTAAATTCATTTCAAATTTGACGTAAGAATGATTCATCATCGGTCTTATGTTTTCTCCAAGATCTTTCAAATTCTTTTCATCCTTGGCTCAACCTCTTCGTTTTGATTCTTCCGGAGTGCCTAAATAAGTCATGATGGTATTTCTCGTCGTCATTCTCAGATTTTGAAGACCGAAGAAGGCTTGTTCCTCCATATATTGCTCCATTCTCTTCAAGATTCGTGATTCCACCTTGTTGCCATCCTCTCATAATTATATTCGATTGTGAGAATTATTTTCACCCATCCGGAGCATTTCAAGGGTATTTTCAGTTCGATTATCCGGAGTCCATCATTTCAGAAGACTTGTTCATCCTCAGCTTTCATCTCTCGTTCCCCAAATCTCATCGGTGCATCATTCAATATTCTCTAATCAGCTCATGATCTTTTGTTCTCGTGGATCTAATTTCCATCAAGTATTTTCATTCGTTCTCTAATTCCTTTCCGGTGATTTATCCCTTTTACTTCGTTCTTTGTCAATGCTTATGGTGGTTCGTTCAAGATTTTTCTTCTTTCTTATAATATCAATTCATTTGTTGCTTCAATCCTACCGGTGGTTCATTGAAGACCTTCTCAAGTTTGCGCTATATCTATCTTAATCCTTTCTACAAGAATAAGTAGTATGCCAAATCCGTTGCTTGTCATCAATCTAAATTGGTGAAGGTTAAGCATAATGTAATTCTTATTATTGTTTCTTCCAAATGATTAATTCCCTATTCTGGAGGTTCATCAAAATTCTCGATCTCAATTATTCATCTTATCTTTTCTTCCCGGAGTTCCAACCTCTTTCAATTATATCGCCATGGAGATCCATCTAAATCATTACAAGGCTTCAATCTTATTCTTTTCGTCATTCAATTATTTTGGATCATTCTTTTATTACCGGAGTTCTTCACGGAGGTTCTACATGATGGTTCATCTATGATTTAATTCATTCTTGAAGTGTTCATCAAGATTCTTTTCTAAGAAGCTCAAGCTTTCTTCTTCTTGCAATCCGGAGTGCAATTCTTTCTACCATATTATTGGAGGTGGTATTATGTCATTCTTGATAATTTGAGTTCATGTTTCATGATTCACATGTTGTTAAGAATGAGGTATTTTAAATCCATCAATCTCGTTATTGGAGTTATCTGGGTTATATTCCACCTAAAGCCTTCCCTGAGGATTGTTGCTATCCATGGTGCTTATAAATGATCCAATTTCTTCATTTATCCTTTCCGGTGCGATAAGCTTCTCGTCTCCTTGTCCTTATCAATCCAATTCTTTTCCCGTGAGTGGCAGGTTGTCACCTCATAATTTGAGATGTATTCCATAAGACCATATCAAGCTTATCCTTTTTTCGTTGTTGGTTTTCCAACAACTCCGTTCGAACCTTATCCTAAGGATGCCTTTTCAAACTCTTTTGTGACAGAAGTTGGCTTTTCTTCTCCATTCTTTTATTTCAATGATCTAGCTTCTATTTCTCTCTTCCGGAGGCATTGCGATGTTGTTCTCTTCACCCATCATCTCGTTTTGTCAAAGATCATGTTTTTTTTCGTGCTTATCCATTTAAGCGGAGTGTTGTCTGAAGCTGTTCTCCCTTGTTCCTCTTTTCTAGCGGTGTGTTTTCAATTTCGTTCATCTCCGTTGTATTCTTTCTTTCAATTTGTTCAACTTTTCAAGGTTTCTTGGTTTCACTCGTTTGTCAAAGAAGCAACTTAGTTTTCCCTCTTCTCTTTCTCTTCCGTTTTCCCTCCGGTGCCATTCTAGATCTCGGGACGAGATCCTCTCATAGTGGTGGAGTGTTGTGACGCCCCAAGGCCGGAGCTTCAGATGCCTTCCAGGGTTTCCGGGTTTTCATCGTGTGAGTTGTTGGTTTGTTGCATTCATCTTTGCATCATGTGCATTGCATCATGTCATAAATCTTTTGCATCTCAAGTAAATAATTTGTGTGGATCTTCGATCCATTTAAATCGAGGGAAGGATGACTTCTGTTTATAATATATCCTCCCGATATTAGTGGAGCTATTATAAAATTATCCATTCTTATGGAATCACCTAAAACACACTTGCAAATTTCCCCATGCCTTTGTTATCTCTCTGCTTGACCTCGAACCTTGCATTTATTCTTTCATCATTTTCCGGAGCTCTACCAAAATTCTCAACATTTTTGGAAACTCCTAGAACCTACCCTAGTTCAAACCTTTTGAATTAAATTCAAAGAAATTTGAATTTATTCTTTCAATCTTGGTCTTTCCTAATTTTCTCGGACCTAACATATTTTTGTTAGTCCGGGAAATTTATCCGCAAGTCCAACTTCGTTCTCTAACCCCCCCCCCCCACTTTCTTTCTTGTTCTTCTCTTGTTTTCCGATAAAGAAAATATTAAGAGAAAGAAGGGAGAGAGAGAGAGAGGCAGCCTACTTCACTGGCCACTTGGGCCTCCCCCAGGCCGGCCCAACAATCTCCCGTTCCCTCAGCCCACCTAATCCCTAAACCTAACCTAGAGCCCGAGTCATCCCCACGCGCTCCCGTTCTCCTCGAACCCCCTCCTTCGTTGTTTTCCCTTCCGCCGCCGCTACCCACGCACGCGCTCGCAGCGCCAGGAGCCCGATCCCCTCGCTCAACTCCCTCGACCTCCCTCGACCTCCTCGACATCACGGTCCTCGCAGCGCCTCCCGAGCGCCATGGCCGCCGCCCACTCCCTGCAGTCGCCCCTCGCTGGCTCCTGTAGGCCGCCGCCCGGCTCCCTAGCGCCACCACCATGTGAGTCTCCCTGCGCCCTGCCTCGACCGCCTCTGCCTTGGCCTTCCTCGAGCTCCGTGCTACTGCTCTGCTCCACGCGCCCGTCCTGGAGCTCGTCCGCCTCGGCAAGCCGCCGCCGCGCCAAGTCCCCGCATCTCCGGCCGCTCCCGTGCAGCTCCTCGTCCACCTCGTGGGGCGACCTCCCCTGCTGCGCTGCTGCAGCACCTTCAACACGCATTCGCCTCCTGCTGCCGGCACGCCGCCATATCTCCGTTGCCCGGCGACCCTCTGCATCCACCGGCATGCCTGCATGCCTCTCGCTCGCCTTGTCCCTCCTGTTGCCACGCCTCGAGCTCCATCCCGCGAACAGCAGTTCCAGGCGAACCTTTCTCCTGCTGTTCCTGCCTTCCCATGGCCCTGAAAACCCACTGCTACTTTAGGCACCATGTCCGCAAACCCTGCTGCCGTTGCATGCGACCAGTTCGTTCTGTCCCTTCGAACACTGTCAAGCAGAGCCTTTTGCCATGTTCTATCTTGGATCATGCCAAGACCATCTCAAGCTCGACTACGGTGTGTTGTCTCAACCAAGACCACAAGTACCACGGCGGCCCTCGAAGAGTTTGGATTCGACAAGTTCGACAACGCTCTTGTACAACTACGTTACCGAGATCGGCAAGACCGATTACATGAACCGACATGTACCACAACGTCTGAAGACCTCGTACCCGTCAAGTACCGCGAGAACGTTTGTACATCTACCATCGTCTTTGGAATCTCTAAGAACATCAAGTACCCCTTCGAGATGATGAGACCGGCAAGTTTGGATGACCCCAAGTACCTCTTCGAAACGACCGAGTACCATTACCATCGGACGCTCGAACGACTGCAGGCCAAAACGTCAAGTTCCTCGATGAACCATGTACGGCTACCATTTCTCGCGGTTTCACCTAAGTACCATGATATGGACGACCCTACAAGTTACCGTTGCCGTGTACGACTAACGTCGCCTTGGAGATGTTGGGTTCATCAAGTTCCTCTTCGGAAAAGTACCACTACTTCCCTCGACGACCCGTGAACGACTACTTCCTCTACTTCCCTCGACGAACTCGAACCGTCCCGTTTGCACGCTTCGAAGGTATAACCTTGAGATGACGTCCGTGAACAAATGCTTGCGATGTTTGAGATGCTCGTGTTTGCACGTGTCCAAATTGTCACTCGTTTCCTTGTCGCCAACTCGTGGGACACCCGGAATCCGGGAGCGCCCCACCATTTTTTTCACGCATCCGCACACTTCTCCTTTGCATCAGTATTTCAATCCAGTTACCAGAACTGGAACGCTGCCGTGGCACCGTTTTCATTATCGTTGTCGTGGCACCCTTTTTCCTTCCACCACAGTGAGAAATGCCTTATAATGCTCTTGTCAACTTTTAATAAAAAATTGCATAAACTTGTTCATGTCATCCGCATCATGATAACAACAATTAAAATGTTTAAATTGTTGTTGCAATAAATTACTAATGCATATGGGGATTTACCGGATTTGTTGTTTGTTATATCCGGCCCCATTTAAACTATTTAATGGGAATAGTTTTGTTATGCTTCACCTCTTGCCATGTTAACCAACATTTAATATTGTTGTGTACTTAAACGGGAGAGAACTAAATAATTGATGTGGTGTTTTGTCAATATGCATCCTGATGCATATTGAGCTCCACTTAATTTGTAGGATTGCTTGTGCACTTTGCCATGCCATGCATACTTAAACCGGACATGCATCATACTTGATTGTGCATCAGGCCATGATTATGTGATGGTTGTTTACCATGATTTCTTGCTTCTTTCCGGTGTTGCTTCTTCGGGTTGGTTCCGTTAACGTCGCGTTTGTGAGGACCCGTTCGACTACGTCCGTTTGTCTTCTTCATGGACTCGTTCTTCTTCCTTGTGGGATTTCAGGCAAGATGATCATACCCTCGAAATCACTACTATCTTTGCTTTGCTAGATGCTCGCTCTTTTGCTATGCCTATGTTGCGATACCGACCACTTGCTTATCATGCCTCCCATGTTGTTGAACCAAGCCTCTAACCCACCTTGTCCTAGCAAACCGTTGTTTGGCTATGTTACCGCTTTGCTCAGCCCCTCTTATAGCGTTGTTAGTTGCAGGTGAAGATTGAAGTTTGTTCCTTGTTGGAACATGGAGATGTTGTTCCTTGTTGGAACATGTTTACTTGTTGGGGATATCACAATATCTCTTATTTAATTAATGCATCTATATACTTGGTAAAGGGTGGAAGGCTCGGCCTTATGCCTGGTGTTTTTGTTCCACTCTTGCCGCCCTAGTTCCCGTCATATCGGTGTTATGTTCCCGGATTTTGCGTTCCTTACGCGGTTGGGTTATAATGGGAACCCCTTGACAGTTCACTTTGAATAAAACTCCTCCAGCAAGGCCCAACCTTGGTTTTACCATTCGCCTCCTAGCCTCTTTTTCCCTTGGGTTAGGCCAGCCCAAGGGTCATCTTTTTTTAACCCCCCCGGGCCAGTGCTTGTCTAAGTGTTGGTCCAAACTGAGTAGACTGCGGGGCCACCTCTGGGAAACTTGAGGGCTGGTTTTACTCGTAGGATGTCTCATCTGGTGTTGCCCTGAGAACGAGATATGTGCAGCTCCCATCAGGATGTCGGCGCATCGGGCGGCTTTGCTGGACTTGTTTTACCATTGTCGAGGATGTCTTGTAGAACCGGGATACCGAGTCTAATCAGAATGTCTCGGGAGGAGGTCTATTCCTTCGTTGACCGTGAGAGCTTGTCATGGGCTAAGTTGGGACACCCCTGCAGGGATTTGAACTTTCGAAAGCCGTGCCCGCGGTTATGGGCAGATGGGAATTTGTTAACGTCCGGTTGTAGAAAACCTGAAGTCGACCTTAATTAAAAATGCATCAACCGCGTGTGTAACCGTGATGGTCTCTTTCCGGCGGAGTCCGGGAAGTGAACACGGTTGTTGGAGTTATGCTTGACGTAGGTTGTTCTAGGATCACTTCTTGATCATAGTTTATCGATCGTGCTTTTGCCTTCTCTTCTCTCTCTCATTTGCGTATGTTAGCCACCATATATGCTAGTCGCTTGCTGCAGCTCCACCTCATACCTTTTACCCTACCTAAAGCTTAAATAGTCTTGATCGCGAGGGTGCGAGATTGCTGAGTCCCGGTGACTCACAGATACTTCCAAAACTAGTTTGCAGGTGCCGATGAGACCGTGCAGATGACGCAACCAAGCTCAGGAGGAGCTTGATGAAGATCTTGTCCTTTGTGTTGTTTTTCGTCCTAGTTGATCAGTAGTGGAGCCCAGTTGGGGTCGATCGGGGACCTTTGTCGCATTTGGGTTCTTCTTTTATTTTGGTTCCGTAGTCGGACCTTGATTGTATTTGGATGTTGTAATGCTTTATTCATGTAATTGTGTGAAGTGGCGATTGTAAGCCAACTATGTACCTTTTCCCCCTATTGTATTACATGGGTTGTGTGAAGATTACCTCACTTGCGACATTGCTTTCAATGCGGGTATGCCTCTAAGTCGTGCTTCGACACGTGTGAGATATAGCCGCATCGAGGGCGTTACACAAGCCAGCTTGAAGATGGCCCCTTTCGAAGCATTGTACGGAAGGAGGTGCACAACACCGTTGTTGTGGGATGAAGTTGGAGACCAACAGTTGTTTGGACCAGATTTGATTAAAGAATCTGAAGAGAAGTCTAAGCTAATTCGTGATAGACTCAAGGTAGCCCAGTCCTGGAAGAAGAGCTATGCAGATTCTAAATGCAAGGAGATAGCTTACGAAGTTGGAGATAGAGTGTATCTTCGTGTATCACCACTCCGAGGAGTTAAGCGCTTTGGAGTTAGGGGAAAGTTAGCTGCACGTTTTGTGGGGGCATACAAAGTTTTGGAACGTATGGGAGAAGTTGCTTACAAGTTGAAATTACCCGAAGGATTGTCAGGACTTCACGATGTGTTCCATGTTTCTTAGTTGAAGAAGTGCCACGCAGAGATGGCTGATATCCCTCTGAGAGATACAGTGCCACTGAAAGCGATACAGTTGGATGTCGACTTGACCTATGAGGAGAAGCCAGTCAAGATTCTCGAGTTTGCCAGCCGAGTTACACGCAACAAAGTTATCAAGTTCTATAAAGTTCAGTGGAGCCACCATACCGAGGATGAAGCCACCTAGGAGAGAGAGGAAGATCTACACAAAGACCATCCACACCTATTTTCTAGCCAACCCGAATCTCGAGGGCGAGATTCATCTTAAGGGGGGTAGGTTTGTAACATCCCAAATTTTCAATTTGGAATGTTATACATTAGATCATCATTGCATATCATATTTTATTGCATTTTGATTGATCCGAGAAATTCTACGCAACTCAAGGACCCACGGAGAGAGTTGGGGATTTCATTATTTTCATATTCGAGTTTTCTCGAATTTTGAAAAGAGGATTGTTTGATTTTAATTATTTTATCTTCGAATATTTCTTTTATAAAAATAAAAAAAGAGAGGATAAAATGACTTCCTCAAAATAAAGAAATATTAGAGATTTAATATTAAAATCAAATAAGATTTTTATTCGGAGTTTTATCGCTATTTTATTTGAATTAGGAAAAATGTGTGTTTTTCAAAATTGCATTTGAGGCCCAAATAAATGTTCACCTTGTCCGGCATATTTTTAGAGGACGGGGAAAATTTATTTCGGGATTTTTGGAGTTAGTTTAGTACTTCTTTTCTTTCTTTTTATGCACGTTAGAATTATTTAAAAAAAAGTCAAACCGACTCCGGGCCGTAGCCGAGCGGGACTCCGCTCGGGGGGCTTTATAAGCTGCGCCAGCCCCGCCGCCCGAAGCCCACCAGCCGCCGAAGCCCACTCACG
>NC_057800.1:232855127-232914477 GCF_018294505.1 Triticum aestivum
CGCCGCCGACCCGCCGCACCGGAGCCGCCCCACCGCCGCCGTTGTCTCGCCGGACTCGAGGTAGCCGCCTTGGTTTTCGCGAGAAAACCGATAGGTTTTTTCGAAAACCCTAGATTCCATTTATTATTATTATTTTTAGATCGTTTTTTTGTTTTAGTTATTTAGCGGACGTTCGTCCGGACGTTCGTCCGGACGTTCGTTTTAACAAACAGTTTTCACTGTTTAGCCGCAGATAGCGAACGTTTGTTCGTTAGCCTGTTCGTCAGTTTTTCTTTTTCTCGGATTTTCCGCGATTATTTTAGATCGTGATTTCTGATCCGATTTTCATTTTAGTATACCTTTTCGCTCGTTCATCGGAATCAGCCGATTCAAGCGCCTAGAGTTTCGTCTCGAAGCCCTCTTTCCGTTAAATCAACTTGAACAAGATTTTGGTACTGTAAAATTTGAATTTAGTCCAGATTAGTAATCGGATCTTGTTTCTTTCGTAGTTTGTGTTTCTATGCTCCGTTTGATTTGATTCTTTTTGCAAACCAGAGTTCTTAAGTTGAACTTTCTGGTTAGATCTCTTATTTGAGTTTTACTCGTGCCTTTGCTTGATTGCTTATTGTATGCTTGTTTGATTGCGATTGAGTACCTGGAGTGCGAAACGTGCTACATCGAGTCTCTAGGTTTCACGGATCATCAGCAAGGCAAGTAACACTTTGATCATACCTCCTCACTACCCTGTTTTATTGCATTAGATCAACCCTCAAACAATTGCATGGTTAGGATCTGAATAAATTGTGGGTTGGGAAGTAGATGAGGTAGTACCTATTCACTTGTTTTATTATCAAACCTTGGGAGTTACTTCTACGTTATGCTTATATTGCCATGCTATGCTCGTAAACGTGGATTGGGTTTGAGAGTGTCCATGACAGATGTGAGTTGTTAATTAATGGTTAACTTAAGGTGGCAACTTTAATACACATCTGGGTGGATTGAGGCACCTGGGGAAACCAGTGATTGCCTGTATTTTTGGAAATCCCGGGGTACCGTGTGATTTTCCTATGGACCGCCACCCAGACTCAAAGGGATCATAAGATTATTCATGCTAGAAACTTCCGTGTGCAGCCACATGGCATTATGGGCTCTGGCATAGTTGAGTATGTTGTGGGAAACCTTTCCATGATGGGCTAGCAGATATAGGGGATTGTAGGTGTACCGGCCTATCTATCGGTTAAGGGGACCTCTTCGGAAAGACTGTGTTTCGGTTATCCGTCTCTCAAACATTATGTAGTGCGAGAAATCCAACGGAGGAGATCGAGTCTTGTGGGGAAAAGTGCACAAACCTCTGTAGAGTGTATAAACTAATCATGGTTAGTCGTGTCCCCGATTATGGACATCTTGAGTATCTAGTTCTTGGATTATCATGTGGATCTCATCACTCTTAATATAATTAGATTGGGTTTAATGATGATGCTTAATTGGGATTGAGTTGGGTGAACCTGCTCAATGTTTAACAACCACCATGATAGTTAAATACAATTTATTCCTTTGTTGTAGGGAAAAATTGGCTTTTTGCAAAACCTATTAACCATACAGCCTCCACCAGCCATATATGCATGTAGTGATAGAATTATTCTGTTCATTACTCTCTTGTGTTACACTGCCAGCATATTCCATGTGCTAACCCGTTTCGGGCTGCAACGTATCATGTTGCAGACTTTTCAGACGACGAGTAAGGAGCCTTAGGTCGTGGTCTTTCACTCAGTGAAGCCATTGGAGTTGATGGACTCACTTTATCTTCCAAGCCTTTCGATGTTATTGTATTAGATGGCCTTAAGACATATTTATTGTAGTAAGTTCTCTTTTGAGACATTCGATGTAATAAGTGTGTGATTGCTACTCTGTTATAAATCCTCAAGTACTGTGCGTGTCAGCATTACCGATCCAGGGATGACACTAATGCACAGAGATCAGACTGTTTGAGGTCTGGTCGCTACACGCAGAGAAGACATTTGACAGTTTCAATAGAATGCATATGATTTTGATAGATAGATTTGAGACGGGAGCATAGAGAGGTTAGGGTCCGATCACATTCACTTAGTTCAAAAGATTCAAATGAGAAGACATAGCTATAAGTGAATGTTGTAGAGGACAGAATGCTAATATATGAATATATTCGAATAAGACCAAATCAATATAGTGAATATAAACATGAAGTCATGTTAATATTGAAGACAAACCAAATGCAAAGATTTTGCAAATGTAACGCCAACAGAAAACACTCCAAGCAAAAGTTTGGTGGTGGCGTTACCCACCGTATAGGAAGTATTAGACCCATACACGGCACACAATTGTCATGGAGCTCCGAAGTCAAATTCCGTGTTAATGTATTCACACTTAGAGTGTAAGTCTTCATTAATTGAAGATATACGTTACTTCGTGTGTTGCACATCTAAGTCATCAACATGCATAAGTGTTAGGATGTGTGTCTGATGACAGGACATTTGAGGATTCCAAGATATTTAGCTCACACCGCAACTTGCAAAACCTTTTCTCATCCAAGGGGTTTGTGAAGATATCTGTCAGTTACTCTTCAGTATTGACGTGGATGATATCAACATCTTCCTTCATGACATGATCTCTAAGAAAGTGATGACGGATCTGAATGTGCTTTGTCTTCGAGTGCTGAACTGGGTTATTGGCAATCTTGATGGCACTTTCATTGTTGCAGTAGAGTGGTACTTGCTTCAGATGGATGTCATAGTCTTTGAGTGTTTGCTTCATCCATAGAAGCTGAGCGCAGCAAGATCCAGCAGCAATGTATTCAGATTCAGCAGTGGAGAGAGATACACTGTTCTGCTTCTTTGAAGACCAACAAACAAGTGATCGTCCCAGAAAGTGACATGTGTATGATGTAGACTTGTGATCCACCTTGTCACCAGCATAATCAGCATCCAAGAATCCAACTAGATCAAACTTTGAGCCCTTTGGATACAATAATCCTAGTGTTGGGGTGTAAGCCAGATATCGAAGAATTCGCTTCACAGCTAAGTGATGCGATTCCTTTGGTGCCGCTTGGAATCGGGCACACAGGCAAACACTAAGCATGATATCTGGCCTAGATGCACATAAATAAAGTAAAGAACCAATCATGGAACAGTATACCTTTTGATGGAACTCTTTACCATTGTCGTCAGGACCCGAATGACTTTTGGTTGGCATTGGCGTCGTGTAACCTTTGCAGTCTTGCATTCCAAACTTCTTTAGGCAGTCTTTGAGATATTTCTATTGAGATATGAAGATGCCGTTGCTTTGCTGCCGTATTTGAAGACCAAGGAAGAACTTTAGCTCACCCACCATGGACATCTGATATTGCTCTTGCATCATGGGTCCAAACTCATCACTGTATTTTTGATTATTGCACCCTAAGATAATATCATCCACATATATTTGGCACACAAAAAGTTCACCATCATATGTCTTCATGAAGAGTGTGGGATCCAGGGAAACCGGTTTGAAGCCTTTGCTCTTCAGGAAGTCTTTGAGTGTGTCATACCAAGCACGATGGGCTTGTTTGAGGCCATACAGTGCCTTATTGAGCTTGTATACAATATCAGGGTGTTTTGGATCTTCAAATCCAGGTGGTTGTGCAACATACACTTCTTCTTCAATCTTGCCATTGAGAAAAGCACTCTTCACATCCATTTGATACATGAGGATGTTATGATGATTTGCGTAGGCTAGCAGTATGCGAATGGCTTCAAGCCTAGCCACGGGAGCAAATGTTTCATCGAAGTCAATTCCTTCAACTTGAGTGTATCCTTGAGCAATGAGACGACCCTTGTTTCTGACAACTTGACCATGCTCATCTTGCTTGTTGCGATATATCCATTTAGTGCCTATGATATTGTGTTTATGAGGATCAGGACGCTTGACCAGTTCCCACACATTGTTCATCTCGAACTGTTGAAGCTCTTCTTGCATAGCTTGAATCCATTCAGGTTCCATGAAGGCTTCAACAACTTTCTTGGATTCAGATATTGAGACAAATGCAAAGTGCCCACAAAAATTTGCTAGTTGTGTTGCCCTTGAACGAGTGAGTGGACCAGGTGCATTGATGCTATCAATTATATTCTCAATTTGTACTTCATTTGCAACACGAGGATGAACTGGACGAAGATTTTGCCCTTGCTGATCATTGTCATCATTAGGAGGATTGTCTTCAGCTTGAGCATTGTCTTCAGGTTGATTAGGTGCAGAAATGATAAGTTCCTCTTCAGCCTGAGCTTCAGATGGTATGATTTCTCCAGTTCCCATAAGCTTGATGGATTCACTAGGTGGAATTTCATCTAGCACATTTGGCAGGTGCTCTCTTTGCGAGCCGTTAGTCTCATCGAACCGCACATCAACAGTTTCAACCACTTTATAGTGAAAGAGGTTGAAGACTCTATAGGAGTGTGAATACTTTCCGTAACCAAGCATAAAACCTTCATGTGCTTTCGGTGCAAATTTTGAAGTGTGATGTGGATCCTTGATCCAGCACCTAGCACCAAATACTCTGAAGTAACTGACATTTGGCTTCTTCAGTAAGGAGTTCATAGGATTTCTTCTTCTGAAGCTTGTGAAGATAAACACGGTTGATGACATGGCATGCAGTATCAATGGCTTCGGGCTAGAACTTTCTTGGAGTCTTGTATTCATCAAGCATCGTCCTTGCCATCTCAATGAGTGTTCTGTTCTTGCGTTCCACAATGCCATTCTGCTGCGACGTGTATGGAGCTGAGAACTCATGAGTGATACCCAAGCTGTCAAGATAAGTGTCGAGGCCGGTGTTCTTGAATTCTACGCCATTGTCACTTCTGATGTGCTTGATCTTGACGCCATAGTTGTTCATGGCTCAATTGGCAAAGCATCTGAAGACATCCTGCACTTCAGTCTTGTAGAGGATTATGTGTACCCATGTATATCATGAATAATCATCAACAAGGACGAAGCCATAGAGACAAGAAGTAGTAGTTAGAGTAGAGTAGTGAGTAGGGCCGAAAAGGTCCATGTGTAGCAGTTCGAAGGGTTGAGTTGTTGTCATGATTGTCTTCGAGGGATGCTTGGCCCTCGTCATCTTTCCAGCTTCGCAGGCACCGCACAAGTGATCCTTCTTGAACTTGACGCCCTCGATGCCTATGACGTGCTTCTTCTTTGCGAGAGTATGCAGGTTCCTCATGCCAGCATGCCCCAGCCTCTGATGCCAGAGCCAACACTCTGAAGCTTTTGCAAGAAGACATACGGCAAGCTGTGGTCCTGCTGAGAAATCTACCATGTACAAATCATCTTTGCGATACCCTTCAAAGACTAGAGACTTGTCAGATTCCATTAGAACAAAGCATCGATATTCTCCAAATATCACAATCATGTTCAAGTCACAAAGCATTGAAACATACATTAAGTTGAAACCAAGGGATTCAACAAGCATCACTTTATCCATGTGTTGATCCTTTGAGATTGCAACTCTACCTAGACCCAATACCTTGCTTTTACCAGTATCAGCAAATGTGATGTGACTCTTGTCAGATGGATGTAAGGTTGAGTCCATGAGAAGACTTCGTTCGCCAGTCATGTGATTAGTACATCCACTATCAATAATCCATTATGAAGCAGCTGGTGTCATACCCTACAGTGCAGTTAGGGGGATAGGCTTCACGAAGAGCATTGTGAAGCATAAACATTTGACAAGCAAGTGGATTATGAAAGCTTAGATCGAGGTTAGGACTGATAGGATGAATAGAAAGCGACTCAGGAACAAAATACATAATAAGACCATTTGGGCATTTTATCTTGCGCCCCACAAGATGTTTTAGGTCCCCAGCAATAGCTTTAGACGCCTTTGATTTCCGACTGGAGACCTTTCCCTGCAAAGAGAGTTAAGTTTTCGTAGCCACCCACATCTTCAGGGGTGGCTTTGAAGCAATGAGTCTAAGTGCAGCATCTGAGAATTTTGGCTTTGGAGCCCTAGCAAATAGTCTTGCAGGAGGTGAATAATACTCATAAGAATAAGCAGAGTAGTTCTTGGTCTTATGAACATGGCGGTTTGATGAAACACGCTCATATTCATAGGCCTGAGTATGGTTTCCCTGCAAAACATTTGTGTTAGTGCGACTCTGGTGAGTCCTCTGTCTGTATGAAGCCTTTGGACCATATGAAGCCTGTGGACCATATGAAGCCTGTGGTCTGGAGTTTGTCTTCTTCCCTTGTGGTGTCATGACGACATTCACAAGAAGATTCTCCAGACACCTTTTGGGCACCCAAACTTTCTTCATAGGTGGCCCATTCCTGTAGTTAGTACCGATATACCTGGCAAACACTTCACCATTCTGATTCTTAAACAGTTTATAGTTTGCATCAAAGGATTCATCAATGATAATAGGGTTAGCACAAGTGAAGCTAGATAAGGTGTATGGATTCACTAAAGGTTCCTTTGCAGCAACCCATGTGGTTTTGGGGTACTGCTCAGGCTTCCAGTAAGAGCCATCAACATTCATTTTCCTTTCGAACCCAACACCCTCTTTCCTAGGGTTTCAGTTCAGAATCTGCCTTTTGAGGACATCACATAGTGTCTGATTCCCTTTGAGACTTTTGTACATCCCTGTTTCAAGCAATGTCTTCAACCTAGCATTTTCATCAGCAATAGCAGTGGCATCCTCAGTAGAGGGGTTAGTTACCACATCAACAGTTGAAGATATTGCAACACTAGCAACAGTAGAACATTCAACAACAGAAGTAGCGTTATCACGCTCAAGGCATTTTAGACATGGTGGTTCAAATCCTTCCTGAGCGGGACTGATCTGTTGAGCGTGAAGTGACTCATTCTCCTTTTGAAGATCTTCATGAATTGCTCTCAATTTCTCAAGTTCTTGCTTCCTTTGAAGATAATCATAGGAAAGCTTTTCATGAGTTGTTGAGATCGTTTCATGATGACTTTCAAGTTCCTCATACTTAACATGAAGATTTTTTATGTCTTCAATTAAGGACTGAGATCGAGTCATTTCCGTGTCCAACGGGTCATCGCTTTTGTCTAACAGTTTTTGAATATGTTCCATAGCTTTCTGTTGTTCAGTTGCAATTTTAGCAAGTGTTTTGTAGCTGGGTTTGGAATCACAATCAGAGTCATCTTCACTGGATGTTTGATAGTGAGCATTGCGTGAGTTTAACTTGGCACTGATAACCCACAAGTATAGGGGATTGCAACAATTTTCGAGGGTAAAGTATTCAACCCAAATTTATTGATTCTACACAAGGGGAGCCAAAGAATACTCTCAATTGTTAGCAACTGAGTTGTCAATTCAACCACACCTGGAACTTAATATCTATAGCAAAGTAATATGATAGTAGTGGTAACGGTAGCAAAAGATAACAGTAGTAAAAGTGATGTTTTTGGTATTTTCTAGTGATGATAGCAATAGCAATGGGAAAGTAAATAATTGAAGAACAATATATGGAAAGCTCGTAGGCAATGGATCGGTGATGGAGAATTATGCTGGATGCGGTTCATCACGTAACAGTCATAACCTAGGGTGACACAGAACTAGCTCCAGTTCATCCATGTAATGTAGGCATGTATTCCGAATATAGTCATACGTGCTTATGGAAAAGAACTTGCATGACATCTTTTGTCCTACCCTCCCGTGGCAGCAGGGTCCTTATGGAAACTAAGGGATATTAAGGCCTCCTTTTAATAGAGTACCGGAACAAAGCATTAACACATAGTGAATACATGAACTCCTCAAACTACGGTCATCACCGGTAAGTATCCCGATTATTGTCACTTCGGGGTTAACGGATCATAACACATAATAGGTGACTATAGACTTGCAAGATAGGATCAAGAACTCTCATATATTGATGAAAACATAATAGGTTCAGATCTGAAATCATGGCACTCGGGCCCTAATGACAAGCATTAAGCATAGCAAAGTCATAGCAATATCAATCTCAGAACATAGTGGATACTAGGGATCAAATCCTAACAAAACTAACTCGATTACATGATAGATCCCATCCAACCCATCACCGTCCAGCAAGCCTACGACGGAATTACTCACGCACGTCGGCGAGCATCATGAAATTGGTGACGGAGGATGGTTGATGATGACGATGGCGACGGATTCACCTCTCCGGAGCCCCGAATGGACTCCAGATCAGCCCTCCCGAGAGGTTTTAGGGCTTGGCGGCGGCTCCGTATTGTAAAACGCGATGAATTC
Source organism: Triticum aestivum (assembly GCF_018294505.1). Classification (NCBI taxonomy): domain Eukaryota; kingdom Viridiplantae; phylum Streptophyta; class Magnoliopsida; order Poales; family Poaceae; genus Triticum; species Triticum aestivum. Next base: position 232,863,368 of record NC_057800.1, read on the forward strand.
TTCTCTCTGGTTTTTTTCTCCCCGAAACACAATATATAGAGTTGGAGTTGGAGTCGGAGGAGCTCCAGGGGGCCCACGAGGTAGGGGGGGCGTGCCCTAGGGGGGCAGGTGCGCCCCCACCCTCGTGGACAGGTGGTGGGCCCCCTGGCCCTTATCTTTTGTAGGTATTTTTTATATTTTCCAAAAAGTTGCTCCATGAAGTTTGAGGTCATTCCGAGAATGTTTGTTTCTGCACATAAATAACACCATGGTAATTCTGCTGAAAACAACGTCAGTCCGGGTTAGTTCCATTCAAATCATGCAAGTTAGAGTCCAAAACAAGGGCAAAAGTGTTTCGAAAAGTAGATACGACGGAGACGTATCAACTCCCCCAAGCTTAAACCTTTGCTTGTCCTCAAGCAATTCAATTGACAAACTGAAAGTGATAAAGAAAAACTTTTACAAACTTTGTTTGCTCTTGTTGTTGTAAATATGTAAAGCCAACATTCAAGTTTTCAGCAAAGATTATAACTAATCACATTCGCAATAACTCTTAGGTCTCAAGTTTACTCATATCAATAGCATAATCAACTAGCGAGCAATAATAATAAATCTCGGATGACATCACTTTCTCAAAACAATCATAATATGATATAACAAGATGGTATCTCGCTAGCACTTTCTGAGATCGCAAAACATAAATGCAGAGCACCTTTAAAGACCAAGGACTGACTAGACATTGTAATTCATGGTAAAAGAGATCTAGTCAAGTCATACTCAATGTAAACTAACAATAATGAATGCAAATGACAACGGTGCTCTCCAACTGATGCTTTTTAATAAGAGGATGATGACTCAGCATAAAAGTAAATAGATAGGCCCTTCGCAGAGGTGCCAGAGCTCGGTTTTGAAATAGAGATGAATAATATTTTGAGCGGTATACTTTCATTGTCAACATAACAACCAAGAGATGGCGGTATCTTCCATGCTACACACATTATAAGTGGTTCCCAAATAGAATGGTAAAGTTTATACTCCCCCTTCCACCAACAAGCGTCAATCCATGGCTTGCTCGAAACAACGAGTGCCTACAACTAACAAGAGTCCCAGGGGGAGTTTTGTTTGCAATTATTTTGATTTAGTTTGCATAAAGCATGGGACTGGGCATCCCGGTGACCAGCCACTTTCTCGTGAGTGAGGAGCGGAGTCCACTCCTCTTGAGAATAACCCGCCTAACATGAAAGATACAGACAGCCCAAGTTGATACATGAGCTATTCGAGCATACAAAACAGGATATTTATTTGAAGGTTTAGAGTTTGGCACATACAAATTTACTTGGAACGGCAGGTAGATACCGTATATAGGTAGGTATAGTGGACTCATGTGGAATAACTTTGGGGTTTAAGGGATTGGATGCACAAGCAGTATTCCCGCTTAGTACAGGTGAAGGATAGCAAAAGACTGGGAAGCGACCAGCTAGAGAGCGACAACGGTCATGAACATGCATTAAAATTAATCAACACCGAATGCAAGCATGAGTAGGATATAATCCACCATGAACATAAATATCGTGAAGGCTATGTTGATTTTGTTTCAACTACATGCGTGAACATGCGCCAAGTCAAGTCACTTGAATCATTCAGAGGAGGATACCACCCTATCATACCACATCATAACCATTTCAATAGCATGTTGGCACGCAAGGTAAACCATTAGAACTCATAGCTAATCAAGCATGGCACAAGAAACTATGATCTCTAGTTGTCATTGCAAACATGTTTATTCATAATAGGCTGAATCAGGAACGATGAACTAATCATATTTACAAAAACAAAAGAGGTCGAGTTCACACCAGCTTTTCTCATCTCAGTCAGTCCATCATATATCATCATAATTGCCTTTCACTTGCACGACCGAACGATGTGAATAATAATAATAGTGCACGTGCATTAGACTAAGCTAGAATCTGCAAGCATTCAATAAACAGGAGAAGACAAGGCAATATGGGCTCTTTTATCAGATCAACAATTATGCATACAAGAGCCACTTCAACAATTTAATTAAGGTCTTCTCCTATCGACCCCCAAGGAAAAGAAAGGAAATAAAACTATTTACACGGGAGAGCTCCCAACAAGTAAAAGTAGAACATGAAATCTTTTTGGGTTTTCTTTTTAATTACTACTACAAGCATGGAAAGTAAACTAATTAAAAGCTACAACTAATTTTTTGGTTTTTCTTAAGGTTTATTGAACACATAAGAAGAAAGCATAAAAAGGAAATAAACTAGCATGGATGATACAAATGAAAAAGTATGAGCACCAACATCTAGCAATGAGTGTGTGAACATAAATGTAATGTCGGTGGGAAATACGTACTCCCCCAAGCTTAGGCTTTTGGCCTAAGTTGGTCTATGGCCACGGCTGGCCTGGCGGATATCCATAGTAATAGCTGGGGTCGTACTGAGATGCAGCGGCTATCGCCTCCTGAGCTGCAGCGTGGCGACAAGTGGCCTCCGCTCTCCTCTCGTACTCATCTGCCTCCTTTCTAGTAATAACATATCTTCATTTTTCCTGATGATCAAAGAATGCAGGAGTAGGGAGAGTAATATGGACAGCATGGCATCTGTCAAAGATTAGTCGATACTGGAGAGGTGATTCATTCCTCTCGATAAACTGGTGGTGAACCATAGCATTAAAGTCTAGGTAAGCAGGGGGTAATTCAATATCATCTTTGTGTATGGCTACACCAAGAAAATTAGCTATGCGGGTTGCATAAATTCCTCCAAAGAAATCTCCATTAAATCTATTAAGATGCAACCTACGTGCAACAATGCCTCCCAAATTATAAGATTTATCTCCTAATATAGCACTCCTAAGAATACCGAGGTCAGGGACACACATATGACATGCCTCATCTTTACCATTAATGCATCTATCTATGAAGAGAGCAAAATAATGTATAGCAGGAAAGTGAATGCTCCCTATGGTAGCTTGTGTTATATCCCTAGATTCTCCCACAGTTATACTAGCAAGAAAATCTCTAAATTCAGATTTGTGAGGATCCCCGATACTACCCCATTGTGGAAGTTTGCAAGCAGTGGTAAAATCCTCTAAGTCCATAGTGTAAGAATTTTCATAAAGATCAAACAGAACAGTTGGAGAATTACGTGAAGATGAAAATTCAAACCTCCTCACAAAGGAACTAGTGAGCTGCTGATACTGGTTGCATTTCTCTTCCTCGAAGCTCACAAGATCAGCGTTACACAAATATGCGTTAAATTCTTCCTTAATTCCCGCTCGATCCATAAAGTCCTCAGAAGGCCATTCACAAGGACGCACTGGAGCGTCTCTTGGTGGCTCATCATCAGCATCACGCATTGCAAGCCTGGGTCCTTGTTTCCTTGAAGAACCTCCTTGGAACATTTTCCTAAGCATATTTCTTCCTCTAAAAATTCTGAAATTTTTTAGTAACTTCAAAATAAAGTAAACCAAACTCAATAATATTGATAGCAACTACTCCTACAAGTGTCTAGAGCCTATATCATGCATCAAAACTACTTGGAACCATATAAATTTGACATGCAAGCTCAAGAACATGGTCACCTAGGCAGCAAAAATTTGCAATGAATAAAGCACTAGAACAAAAACTAATTGGACCAATGGAGGAGTCACATACCAAGGAACAATCTCCCCAAGCAGTTTTGTGAGAGGTGCTTTGAGCAAGGAGATCGAAAATGGCAGCAAAACGAGCTTGGACTCGGGTTTGAGCTGGTTATTCGTGTTTGGGGGAGGAAGAAGGAGTGTGTGGGTGAAAGGATAAGTGGAGGAGGGCCACCGTGGGCCCACGAGGCAGGGGGCGCGCCTAGGGGGGTAGGGCGCGCCCTCCACCCTCGTGGGCAGGTGGTTGACCCCCTTGTTGTGTTCTCAGTGCCAAATATTCTCAAATATTCCAGAAAAAATCATATTTAAATTTCAGGGCATTTGGACAACTTTTATTTTCGGGGTATTTTTATATTGCACGGATAATCAGATAGCAGATAGAAAAAATACTAATTTTATTTTATTTAATATAAATAACAAAAAGTAAAAGGAGGGTACAACAGGTTGTGCCTTCTAGTTTCATCCATCTCATGATCATCAAAAGGAATCCACTAACAAGGTTGATCAAGTCTTGTTAACGAACTCATTCCAAATAACATGGAACCGAAGAAATTTCGAATAACACTATGTTACCTCAACAGGGATATGCACATCCCCAATAATAATAATATCATATTTCTTCTTGACAGTAGGAAGAGGAAATTCAAAACTTCCAAATATAATCGATGGAATTTTTCCAATAGAGTTGATACTATGAACTTAAGGTTGTTTCCACGGAAAGTGTACCATATGCTCATTACCGTTAACATGAAAAGTGAAATTTCATTTAGTGCAATCAATAACAGCCCCTGCAGTATTCAAAAAGGGTCTTCCAAGAATAATAGACATACTATCATCCTTGGGAATATCAAGAATAACAAAGTCCGTTAAAATAGTAACGTTTGCAACTACAATAGGCACATCCTCTCAAATACCGACAGGTATAGCAGTTGATTTATCAGCCATTTGCAAAGATATTCCAGTAGGTGTCAACTTATTCAAATCAAGTCTACGATATAAAGAGAGAGGCATAACACTAACACCGGCTCCAAGATCACATAAAGCAGTTTTAACATAGTTTCTTTTAATGGATCATGGTATAGTTGTTACACCGGGATCTCCAAGTTTCTTTGGTATTCCACCCTTAAAAGTATAATTAGCAAACATGGTGGAAATTTCAGCTTCCGGTATCTTTCTTTTATTTGTAACAATATCTTTCATGTACTTAGCATAAGGATTCATTTTGAGCATATCAGTTAATCGGATACACAAAAAGATAGGTCTAATCATTTCAGCAAAGCGCTCAAAATCCTCATCATCCTTTTTCTTGGATGGTTTGGGGGGAAAAGGCATAGGTTTCTAAACCCATGGTTCTCTTTCTTTATCGTGTTTCCTAGCAACAAAGTCTTTCTTATCATAACGTTGATTCTTTGATTGTGGGTTATCAAGATCGACAGCAGGTTCAATTTCTATATCATTATCATTACTAGGTTGAGCATCATCATGAACATTATTATTAGCATTATCACTAGTTTCAGGTTCATTACTAGATTGTGTTTCAGCATCATAAATAGAGATATCATTTGGATTCTCAGGTGTTTCAGTAATAGGTTCACTAGAAGCATGCAAAGTCCTATCATTTTTCTTTTTCTTCCTTTTAGAAGTACTAGGTGCATCTATATTATTTCTCTGAGAATCTTGCTCAATTCTCCTAGGGTGGCCTTTAGGATACAACAGTTCCTAAGTCATTCTACCACCTCTAGTCATAACTCTAACAACATTATCATTGTTCTTACTATTCAATTCATTGAGCAAATCATTTTGAGCTTTAAGTACTTGTTCTACTTGAGTGGTAACCATAGAAGCATGTTTACTAATAAGTTTAAGTTCACCTTTGACATTAGCCATATAATCACCCAAGTGTTCAAGCATATTTGAATTGTATTTCATTTGTCTACCAAAATAAGCATTAAAGTCTTCTTGCTTAGCCATAAATTTATCAAACTCATCTAAGCATGGGCTAGCAAACTTAGTAAATGGGATTTCAGCTTTATCATATCTATAGAGAGAATTTACCTTTACTACCTGTGTCGGGTTATCAAGACCATGAGTTTCTTCAATAGGTAAAGGATTAAGGTCATATGTTTCTTCAACAGGCGGTAAATTAAGACCATGTATTTCTTCAATAGGAGGTAAATTTTTAACATCTTGAGCTTTAATACCTTTTTCTTCCATAGATTTCTTTGCCTCTTGCATATCTTCAGGACTGAGAAATAGAATACCCCTCTTCTTCGGAGTTGGTTTAGGAATAGGCTCGGGAATTGGCTCCGGAGTTGTCCAATTATTTTCATTTTTCAACATATTATTCAATATAATTTCAGCTTCATCTAGTGTTCTTTCCCTGAAAACAGAACCAGCACAACTATCCAGGTAATCTTAGGAGGCATCGGCTAGTCCATTATAAAAGATATCAAGTATTTCATTTTTCTTAAGAGGATGATCAGGCAAATCATTAAGTAATTGGAGAAGCCTCCCCCAAGCTTGTGGGAGACTCTCTTCTTCAATTTGCACAAAATTATCCTTAAAGGAGCTTGTTTCTTATGAGCAGGGAAATATTTAGCAGAGAAGTAATAAATCATATCCTGGGGACTACGCACACAACCATGATCAAGAGAATTAAACCATATCTTAGCATCACCCTTTAATGAGAACGGAAATATTTTAAGGATATAAAAGTAACGGGTTCTCACATCAGTAGTGAACAGGGTGGCTATATCATTTTATTTAGTAAGATGTGCCACAACAGTTTCAGATTCATAGCCATGAAAAGGATTAGATTCAACCAAAGTAATTATATCAGGATCAACAGAGAATTCATAATCCTCATCAGTAACACAAATAGGTGAAGTAGTAAAAGCAGGGTCAGGTTTCATCCTAGCATTTAGAGATTGCTTATTCCATTTAGCTAATAACCTCTTAAGTTCATATCTATCTTTGCAAGCTAAAATAGCTAAAGAAGCTTCTTTATCAAAAACATAACCCTCAAGAATAACAGGAAAGTCTTCATCATCAATTTCATCAGTATTATCAGATTCAATATTTTCAATTTCTCTAGCCCTAGCAAGTTGTTCATCAAGAAATTCACCAAGTGGCATAGTAGTATCAAGCATAGGAGTAGTTTCATCATAAGTATCATGTATAGCAGAAGTGGCATCATCAATAACATGCGACATACCAGAACGAATAGCACAAGCAGGTTTAGGTGTCGCAAGCTTACTCAAAATAGAAGGTGAATCAAGTGCAGATCTAGATGGAAGTTCCTTACCTCCCCTCGTAGTTGAGGGATAAATCTTGGTTCTTGGATCTTTCAAGTTCTTCATAATGATAAGCAGATATAAATCCCAAGTGACTCAAAGAATAGAGCTATGCTCCCTGGCAACGGCGCCAGAAAATAGTCTTGATAACCCACAAGTATAGGGGATCGCAACAGTTTTCGAGGGTAAAGTATTCAACCCAAATTTATTGATTCGACACAAGGGGAGCCAAAGAATACTCTCAAGTATTAGCAGCTGAGTTGTCAATTCAACCACACCTGGAAACTTAATATCTGCAGCAAAGTATTTAGTAGCAAAGTAATATGATAGTAGTGGTAATGGTAGCAAAAGGTAACAGTAGTAAAAGTGATGTTTTTGGTATTTTGTAGTGATGATAGCAATAGCAACGGGAAAGTAAATAAGCGAAGAACAATATATGGAAAGCTCGTAGGCAATGGATCGGTGATGGAGAATTATGCCGGATGCGATTCATCATGTAACAATCATAACCTAGGGTGACACAGAACTAGCTCCAGTTCATCAATGTAATGTAGGCATGTATTCCGAATATAGTCACATGTGCTTATGGAAAAGAACTTGCATGACATCTTTTGTCCTACCCTCCCGTGGCAGCGGGGTCCTTATGGAAACTAAGGGATATTAAGGCCTCCTTTTAATAGAGTACCGGAACAAAGCATTAACACATAGTGAATACATGAACTCCTCAAACTACGGTCATCACCGATAAGTATCCCAATTATTGTCACTTCGGGGTTAAAGGATCATAACACATAATAGGTGACTATAGACTTGCAAGATAGGTTCAAGAACTCTCATATATTGATGAAACATAATAGGTTCAGATCTGAAATCATGGCACTCGGGCCCTAGTGACAAGCATTAAGCATAGCAAAGTCATAGCAACATCAATCTCAGAACATAGTGGATACTAGGGATCAAACCCTAACAAAACTAACTTGATTACATGATAGATCCCATCCAACCCATCACCGTCCAGCAAGCCTACGATGGAATTCCTCACGCACGGCGGTGAGCATCATGAAATTGGTGATGGAGGATGGTTGATGATGACGATGGCGACGGATTCCCCTCTCTAGAGCCCCGAACGGACTCCAAATCAGCCCTCCTGAGAGGTTTTAGGGCTTGGAGGTGGCTCCTTATCGTAAAACATGATGAATTCTTCTCTTTGGTTTTTTTCTCCCCGAAACACAATATATAGAGTTGGAGTTGGAGTCGGAGGAGCTGCAAGGGGCCCATGAGGTAGGGGGGTGCGCCCTAGGGGGGCAGGCGCGCCCCCACCCTCGTGGACAGGTGGTGGGCCCCTTGGACTTCATCTTTTGAAGGTATTTTTTACATTTCCCAAAAAGTTACTGCATGAAGTTTCAGGTCATTCCGAGAACGTTTGTTTTTGCACATAAATAACACCATGGTAATTCTGCTGAAAACAACTTCAGTCCGGGATAGTTCCATTCAAATCATGCATGTTAGAGTCCAAAACAAGGGCAAAAGTGTTTGGAAAAGTAGATACGACGGAGACGTATCAAGCATCATGTGTCATGAAGCAATAGGTGGGAGCAGAGTCGTCCTTGTCATTGGCATCAGCGTAGGTGATGAGGCCATTGTCTTCAGTGTTGAAGATGGACTTGGCAATGTAGGCTGTAGCTAGACTTGCAACGCCATAGTCGGACTCCTCCTCAGACTCCACCTTCACCTCCTCAGAAGTAGACTCCTCCTCTGAATCCATTTCCTTGCCAACAAAAGCACGAGCCTTGCCAGATGAGCTCTTCTTGTGTGATGAAGACTTTGAGGAAGACTTTGAGTATTTCTTCTTCTTCTTGTCATCAGAATCATATTCCTTGCTCTTCTTATTCTTGTTGTTCTCATTGTCCCACTGCAGACACTCAAAGATGTAGTGACCAGGTTTCTTGCACTTGTGGCATGTTCTCTTCTTGTAGTCATGAGTAGAAGCTTCATCATTCCTTGAGCTGGATTGTGAAGACTTTCTGAAGCCTTTCTTCCTAGTGAACTTCTGGAACTTCTTCACAAGCATAGCATGCTCCTTTCCTATATCTTCAGGATCATCAGAACTGCAGTTAGATTCTTCTTCAGATGAGGAAACAACTTTTGCCTTCAAAGCACGAGTTCGGCCATAGTTGGGACCGTAGATATCTCTTTTCTCAGAAAGCTGAAACTCATGTGTGTTGAGCCTTTCAAGTATGTCAGACGGATCGAGTGTCTTGAAGTCAGGGCGTTCTTGAATCATCAGGGCTAGGGTGTCAAATGAACTTTCAAGTGACCTCAGGAGCGTCTTGACGATTTCATGCTTGGTGATCTCAGTAGCGCCGAGAGATTGAAGCTCATTTGTGATGTCAGTGAGGCGATCAAACGTGAGCTGAACATTCTCATTGTCGTTTCTCTTGAAGCGGTTGAAGAGGTTGCGAAGGACACTAATCCTTTGATCTCTCTGGGTTGAGACGCCTTCGTTGACCTTGGAGAGCCAGTCCCAGACTAGCTTCGATGTTTCCAGAGCACTCACACGGCCATACTGTCCTTTGGTCAGATGACCACATATGATGTTCTTGGCAGTAGAATCCAGTTGAACGAACTTCTTGACATCAGCAGGGGTGACACCTTCACCAGTCTTGGGAACGCCATTCTTGACGACATACGAGAGGTCGACATCAATGGCTTCAAGATGCACGCGCATCTTATTCTTCCAGTAGGGATATTCAGTTCCATCAAAGACGGGGCACACAGCGGAGACTTTGATTATCCCTGCAGTCGACATAGCTAAAACTCCAGGTGGCTAAACCGAACCACACAGAACAAGGGAGTACCTTGCTCTGATACCAACTGAAAGTGCTAGTTATCGACTAGAGGGGGGTGAATAGGAGATTTCTATGAAAGTCTTCAAAACATCGAATTTTTGAAGACAAACGATAGAAATGGACCTATTAACATGCAGCGGAAGGTAGACTACACTAAGCAAGCCATCGTCAAGTATACAATGAAGTGAAAGCACGAAGACTAATAGCAGCTAGGTAGTATGGATCTGGATGGAAGATAGTATGAAGCCAATCAGAACAAACAGTCACACAGTGAAGACAAACAAATAATGCAAGCAGGCAATGACTTCACAAGGACCAACTGTAGATAAAGAGAAGGAAAGGATAGAACCAGTTGCTTGGTGAAGACAAGGATTTGTTGGACCAGTTCCAGTTGCTGTGACAACCGTATGTCTGGTTAGGGAGGCTGAGATTTAACTCAGAAGACTGTGTCTTCACCTTATTCCCCTTGAGCTAAGGACACACAGTTCTCGCCCAATCACTCAGGTAAGTCTTCAAGGTAGACTTCCAGACCTTCACAGACTTCGTTCACCGGCGATCCACAATGACTCTTGGATGCTCAGAACGCGACGCCTAACCGGCTGGAGGATTCACAGTCCTCAAGTGTAACAAGTCTTCAGATCACATAGACAGGAAGACTTCAGTGATGCCTAACACTCTTTGGCTCTGGGTGTTTAGGGCTTTGTCCTCGCAAGGATTTCTCTCTCAAAGGCTTCGGAGGTGGGTTGCTCTCAAACGACAAAAGTTGTGCACTAACTCTGAGCAACCACCAATTTATGGTGTAGGGGGTGGGCTATTTATAGCCACTAGGCAACCTGACCTGATTTGTCCGAAATGACCCTGTGTCACTAAGGAACTGACACGTGTTCCAAGGGTCAGTTTTCAAACACACGCGGCAGCTTGACTTGGGCTACAAGTAAAGCTGACTTATCCAGCTCTGGATAAGATTTACTCTCATTGTCTTTGCTCGAAGACTTAGGATTTGGTTGAGCATCACTTTAGTCATTCTGACTATGTTCACTAGGACCCCACTTAACAGTACGGTGGTTCCTATGACTCAACAAAGAAGAAGATGAAACTACGAAACAACTATGTCTTCGCGCTCCAAAGTCTTCATGTGATGTCTTCTCATGTCATAGTCTTCAGTGTGAATATCTTCACATACCACCATTGTCTTCAATGTCTTCACACATTTTTAGGGGTCATCTCTGGTAGATAAATCGAATCAATGAGGGACTACTACCTGTGTTATCCTGCAATTCTCACAAACATATTAGTCCCTCAACCAGGTTTGTCGTCAATACTCCAAAACCAACTAGGGGTGGCACTAGATGCACTTACAGAGATGCATAGCAATGAGAGGGGGAGAGTGTGTCCATGTACACTGGTAGACCGAAAGTGGAAGTGTTTACTTAACACGGTTGATGTAGTCAAACATCTTCTCGATTCAACCGGTCAAGTACCAGACGTAAGGCACCTCCGAATTCTGCACACGTTTAGCTCTATGACATCCCTCAAACTCTTGATCCAGCAAAGTGTCGAGGGAAAGTTTCGTCAGCACGACAGCGTGGTGACAGTGATGGTGAAGTGATCCGCGCAGGGCTTCGCCTAAGCACTACGTGAATATGGTCAGTGGCGTAAATTGTGGAGAGGGGCGCCGCACACGGCTAACAATGTTTGTTGTGTGTTCTAGCGGTGCCATCTCATATATATAGGTTGGAGGGGAGGAGAGGCGGCCAAGGGGGCGCCCCAAGTAGGAGGAATCCTACTCGGGCACCTCCCAATTCGGCCTCCCCCCTTTCCTATTCCTATTCGAAGTAGGAAGGAAAGCGGGGAAAGGGGGAATCCTATTCCCTTTTTCCTTTCCTCCTTCCCCTTTCCTTCTCCAATTTGGCCAGCCCATATGGGGGGGGGGGCGCACCAACCTTTTTGTGGCTGGTGTGTTTCCCCTCTTGGCCCATAAGGCACATATAATTTGCCGAGGGTAGCCTGGAAGCCCTTCCGGTGACCCGATACATACCCGGTACCCCAGGAACACTTCCCGTGTCCAAATACTATCATCCTATATATGAATCTTTACCTCTCGACCATTTCGAGACTCCTCGTCATGTCCGTGATCTCATTCGGGACTCCAAAAACATCCGGTCACCAAATCACATAACTCATATAATACAAAATCGTCATGGAACGTTAAGCGTGCGGACCCTATGGGTTCGAGAACTATGTAGACATGACCGAGACACCTCTCCGGTCAATAACCAATAGCGGAACCTGGATGCTCATATTGGTTCTCACATATTCTATGAAGATCTTTATTGGTCGTACCGTAATGACAACATACGTTATTCCCTTTGTCATCGGTATGTTACTTGCCTAAGATTCGATCATCGGTATCTTCATACCTAGTTCAATCTCATTACCGGAAAGTCTCTTTACTCGCTTCGTAATGCATCATCCCACAACTAACTCATTAGTCACATTGCTTGCAAGGCTTAACATGATGTGCATTACCGAGAGGGCCCAGAGATACCTCTCCGATACTCAGAGTGACAAATCCTAATCTCGATCTATGCCAACCAACAAACACCTTTAGAGATACCAATAGAGCATCTTTATGATCACCCAGTTATGTTGTGACGTTTGATAGCACACAAGGTATTCCTCCGGTATTCGGGAGTTGCATAATCTCATAGTCAAAGGAATATGTATAGGTCATGAAGAAAGCAATAGCAATAAAACTTAAGATCATTATGCTAAGCTAACGGATGGGTCTTGTCCATCACATCATTCTCCTAATGATGTGATCCCGTTCATCAAATGACAACACATGTCTATGGTCAGGAAACTTAACCATCTTTGATTAACGAGCTAGTCTAGTAGAGGCTTACCAGGGACACAGTGTTTTGTCTATGTATCCACACATGTATCAAGTTTCCAGTTAATACAATTCTAGGATGAATAATAAACATTTATCATGATATAAGGAAATATAAAATAACAACTTTATTATTGCCTCTAGGGCTTATTTCCTTTAGTCTCCCACTTGCACTAGAGTCAATAATCCACATCGCCATGTGATTTAACACCAATAGTTCACATCTTTATGTGATTAACACCCATAGTTCACATCGCCATGTGACCAACACCCAAAGGGTTTACTAGAGTCAATAATCTAGTTCACGTTTCTATGTGATTAACACCCAAAGAGTACTAAGGTGTGATCATGTTTTGCTTGTGAGAGAAGTTTAGTCAACGGGTCTGCCACATTCAGATCTGTATGTATTTTGCAAATTTCTATGTCTACAATGCTTTGCATGGAGCTACTCTAGCAAATTGCTCCCACTTTCAATATGTATCCAGATTGAGACTCAGAGTCACCTGGATCGGTGTAAAAGCATGCATCGATGTAACTCCTTACGGCGAACTCTTTATCACCTCCATAACCGAGAAATATTTCCTTAGTCCCCTATGGATAATTTTCACCGTTGTCTAGTGATCTACTCCGGGATCACTATTCGTACCTCCCTGCTAGACTTATGGCAAGGCACACAATAGGTTTGGTACATAGCATGGCATACTTTATAGAACCTATGATAGAAGCATAGGGAATGACTTTCATTCTCTCTATATATACTATCGTGGTCGGGTTTTGAGTTTTACTCAACTTCACACCTTGTAACACAGGTAAGAACCCTTTCTTTGACTGATCCATTTTGAACTCCTTCAAAATCTTGTCAAGGTATGCGCTTTGTGAAAGTCCTATCAAGCATCTTGATCTATCTCTATAGATCTTGATGCTCAATATGTAAGCAGCTTCACCGACGTCTTTTATTGAAAAAAATCTTATTCAAGTATTTTTTATGCTATCTAGAAATTCTATATCATTCATGATCAACAATATGTCATCCACATATAATATCAGGAATGCTATAGACCTCCCACTCACTTTCTTGTAAATACATGCTTCATGATAAGTCTATATAAAACCAGATGCTTTGATCACCTTATCAAAGCGTGTATTCCAACTCAGAGATGCTTTCACCAGTCCATAGATGGATTGCTGGAGCTTGCACACTTTGTTAGCACCTTTGGGATCGACAAAACCTTCTGGTTGCATCATATACAACTCTTCTTTAAGAAATCCACTAAGGAATGCAGTTTTGACGTCCATTTGCTAGATTTCATGAAATACGGCAATTGCTAACATGATTCGGACAAACTTAAGCATCGCTACATAGTCCACACCTTGAACTTGTCGAAAACCTTTTGCGACAAGTCGAGCTTTGTAGATAGTAACATTACCATCAGTGTCACTCTTCTTCTTGAAGATCCATTTATTCTCCATGGCTCGCCGATCATCGGGCAAGTCAACCAAAGCCCACACTTTGTTCTCATACATGGATCCTATCTCGGATTTCATGTCCTCAAGCCATTTATCGGAACCTGGGATCATCATCGCTTCCTCATAGTTCATCGGTTCGTCATGGTCTAGTAACATGACCGATAGAACAGGATTACTATACCACCACTACAAAAAAAAGACACATCCATGACATTTTGGGCCGAACGAATTTTTTGTGTGTCATACTTATGACACTTCTATGACGATAATTGTGACAAAACCCGATATCATAATAGATGTGGTGGGCTCCTACTTCTATGACAAAAAATCATGACAGAAAATGGGCTTTCATCCTGGGCGGGCCAGAGACGCAGCTGCATGACATTCTTTGGGCCGTCCATGACAGAAAAAACCATGGTAGAAGCGAGGGCGAGGAAAATATCGGGGAGTTCCCGGTTACGGCGGGTGGTTGGGGATGAAGGAAATATGCCCTAGAGGCAATTATAAAGTTATTATTTATTTCCTTATTTCATGATAAATGTTTATTATTCATGCTAGAATTGTATTAATTGGAAACGTAATACATGTGTGAATACATAGACAAACAGAGTGTCACTAGTATGCCTCTACTTGACTAGCTCGTTAGTCAAAGATGGTTATGTTTCCTAACCATAGACATGAGTTGTCATTTGATAAACAAGATCACATCATTAGGAGAATGATATGATTGACTTGACCCATTCCGTTAGCTTAGCACTTGATCGTTTTAGTTTACTGCTATTGCTTTCTTCATGACTTATACATGTTCCTATGACAATGAGATTATGCAACTCCCGATTACCGAAGGAACACTTTGTGTGCTACCAAACGTCACAATGTAACTGGGTGATTATAAAGGTGCTCTATAGGTGTCTCCGATGGTACTTGTTGAGTTGGCATAGATCGAGATTAGGATTTGTCACTCTGATTGTCGGAGAGGTGTCTCTGGGCCCTCTCGGTAATGCACATCACTATAAGCCTTGCAAGCAATGCAATTAATGAGTTAGTTGCGGGATGATGCATTATGGAACGAGTAAAGAGACTTGCCGGTAATGAGATTGAGCTAGGTATTGAGATACCGACGATCGAATCTCGGGCAAGTAACATACCGATGACAAAGGGAACAACGTATGTTGTTATGCGGTTTGACCGATAAAGATCTTCGTAGAATATGTAGGAGCCAATATGAACATCTAGGTTCCGCTATTGGTTATTGACCGGAGACGTGTCTTGGTCATGTCTACATAGTTCTCGAACCCGTAGGGTCCGCACGCTTAACGTTCGGTGACGATTGGTATTATGAGTTTATATGATTTGATGTACCGAAGGTAGTTCGGAGTCCGGATGTGATCACGGACATGAAGAGGAGTCTTGAAATGGTCGAGACATAAAGATTGATATATTGGACGACTATATTCGGATACTGGAAGTGTTCCGGGTGATTTCGGAGAAAACCGGAGTGCCGGAGGGTTACCGGAACCCCCCTGGAGAAGTAATGGGCCACATGGGCCTTAGTGGAGAGAGAGAGGGCCGGGCAGGGCAGGCCGCGCGCCCCTCCCCCTCTGGTCCGAATTGGACTAGGGAAGGGGGGGCGCACCCTTTCCTTCTCCCTCTCCTCCTTCCTTTCCCCCTCCTAGTAGGAGTAGGAAAGGGGAGTCCTACTCCTACTAGGAGGAGGACTCCTCCTCCTGGCACGCCCTGCAAGGGCCGGCCGTCCTCCCCCCTTGCTCGTTTATATACGGGGGCAGGGGGCACCCTAGGACACACAAGTTGATTATTCCAAGCCGTGTGCGGTGCCCCCCTCCACCATAATCCACCTCGATCATATCGTAGCAGTGCTTAGGTGAAGCCCTACGTCGGTAGCAACATCATCACCGTCATCACGCCGTCGTGGTGATGGAACTCTCCTGTGAAGCTTTGCTGGATCGGAGTTCGTGGGACGTCATCGAGCTGAATGTGTGCTGAACTCGGAGGTGCCGTACGTTCGGTACTTGGATCGGTCGGATCATGAAGACGCACGACTACATCAACCGCGCTCTCATAACGCTTCCGCTTACGGTCTACGAGGGTACGTGCATGATACTCTCCTCTCTCGTTGCTATGCATCACCCTGATCTTTCGTGTGTGTAGGATTTTTTTTTGAAATTACTGCATTCCCCAATAGTGGCATCTGAGCTAGGTTTATGAGTAGATGTTATATGCACGAGTAGAACACAGGTGAGTTGTGGGCGATACAAGTCATACTGCTTACCAGCATGTCATACTTTGGTTCGGCGGTATTGTTGGATGAAGCGGCCCGGACCGAAATTACGCGTACGCTTACGCGAGACTGGTTCTACCGACGTGCTTTGCACATAGGTGGCTGGCGTGTGTCAGTTTCTCCAACTTTAGTTGAATCAGGTGTGGCTACGCCCGGTCCTTGTGAAGGTTAAAACAGCACATACTTGACGAAATATCATTGTGGTTTTGATGCGTAGGTAAGGACGGTTCTTGCTCAGCCTGTAGCAGCCACGTAAAACTTGCAACAACAAAGTAGAGGGCGTCTAACTTATTTTTGTAGGGCATGTTGTGATGTGATATGGTCAAGGCATGATGCTATATTTTATTGTATGAGATGATCATGTTTTGTAACGGAGTTATCGGCAACTGGCAGGAGCCATATGGTTGTCGCTTTATTGTATGCAATGCAATCGCCCTGTAATTTCTTTACTTTATCACTAAACGGTAGTGATAGTCGTAGAAGCAATATTCGGCAAGACGACAACGGTGCTACGATGGTGATCATGACGGTGCTTTGGAGATGGAGATCAAAGGCACAAGATGATGATGGCCATATCATATCACTTATATTGATTGCATGTGATGTTTATCCTTTATGCATCTTATTCTGCTTGATTGAAGGTAGCACTATAAGATGATCTCTCACTAAATTTCAAGGTACAAGTGTTCTTCCTGAGTATGCACCGTTGTCAAAGTTCGTCGTGCCGAGACACCACATGATGATCGAGTGTGATAAGCTCCACGTTCACATACAACGGATGCAAGCCAGTTTTGCACACGCAGAAATACTCGGGTTGAACTTGACAAGCCTAGCATATGCAGATATGGCCTCGGAACACTGAGACCGAAAGGTCGAGCATGAATCATATAGTAGATATGATCAACATAGTGATGTTCACCATTGAAAACTACTCCATTTCACGTGATGATCGGTCATGGTTTAGTTGATTTGGATCACGTGATCACTTAGATGATTAGAGGGATGTCTATCTAAGTGGGAGTTCTTAAATATGATTAATTGAACTTTAATTTATCATGAACTTAGTACCTGATAGTATTTTGCTTGTCTATGTTGTTGTAGATAGATGGCCCGTGCTATTGTTCCGTTCAATTTTAATGCGTTCCTTGAGAAAGCAAAGTTGAAAGATGATGGTAGCAATTACACGCACAGGGTCCGTAACTTGAGGATTATCCTCATTGCTGCACAAAAGAATTACGTCCGGGAAGCACCGCTAGGTGCCAAACCCGCTGCGGGAGCAATTCTAGATGTTATGAACGTCTGGCAGAGCAAAGCTGATGACTACTCGATAGTTCAGTGTGCCATGCTTTACGGCTTAGAACTGGGACTTCAAAGACGTTTTGAACGTCATCGAGCATATGAGATGTTCCAGGAGTTGAAGTTAATATTTCAAGCAAATGCCCGGATTGAGAGATATGAAGTCTCCAATAAGTTCTATAGCTGCAAGATGGAGGAGAATAGTTCTTTCAGTGAACATATACTCAGAATGTCTGGGTACCATAACCACTTGACTCAAATGGGAGTTAATCTTCCTGTTGATAGTGTCATTGACAGAGTTCTTCAATCACTGCCGCCAAGCTACAAGAGCTTTGTGATGAACTATAATATGCAAGGGATGGATAAGACGATTCCCGAGCTCTTCGCAATGCTAAAAGCTGCGGAGGTAGAAATCAAGAAGGAGCATCAAGTATTGATGGTCAACAAGACCACCAGTTTCAAGAAAAAGGGTAAAGGGAAGAAGAAAGGGAACTTAAAGAAGAACGGCAAACAAGTTGCTGCTCAAGATAAGAAACCCAAGTCTGGACCTAAGCCTGAGACTGAGTGCTTCTACTGCAAAGGGACTAGTCACTGGATGCGGAACTGCCCCAAGTATTTGGCGGATAAGAAGGATGGCAAGGTGAACAAAGGTATATGTGATATACATGTTATTGATGTGTACCTTACTAAAGCTCGCAGTAGCACCTGGGTATTTGATACTGGTTCTGTTTCTAATATTTGCAACTCGAAACAGGGACTACGGATTAAGCGAAGATTAGCTAAGGACGAGGTGACGATGCGCGTGGGAAATGGTTCCAAAGTCGATGTGATCGCCGTCGGCGCGCTACCTCTACATCTACCTTTGGGATTAGTTTTAGACCTAAATAATTGTTATTTGGTGCCAGAGTTGAGCATGAACATTATATATGGATCTTGTTGATGCGAGACAGTTATTCATTTAAATCAGAGAATAATGGTTGTTCTATTTATATGAGTAATATCTTTTATGGTCATGCACCCTTGAAGAGTGGTCTATTTTTAATGAATCTCGATAGTAGTGATACACATATTCATAATGTTGAAGCCAAAAGATGCAGAGTTGATAATGATAGTGCAACTTATTTGTGGCACTGCCGTTTAGGTCATATTGGTGTAAAGCACATGAAGAAACTCCATTCTGATGGACTTTTGGAATCACTTGATTATGAATCACTTGGTACTTGCGAACCATGCCTCATGAGCAAGATGACTAAAACGCCGTTCTCCGGAACTATGGAGCGAGCAACATATTTGTTGGAAATCATACATACTAATGTATGTGGTCCGATGAATGTTGAGGCTCGCGGCGCGTATCGTTATTTTCCCACCTTCACAGATGATTTGAGCAGATATGGGTATATCTACTTGATAAAACATAAGTCTGAAACATTTGAAAAGTTCAAAGAATTTCAGAGTGAAGTGGAAAATCATCGTAACAAGAAACTAAAGTTTCTACGATCTGATCGTGGAGGAGAATATTTGAGTTATGAGTTTGGTCTTCATTTGAAACAATGAGGAATAGTTTTGCACCTCACGCCACCCGGAACACCATAGTGTAATGGTGTGTCCGAACGTCGTAATCGTACTTTACTAGATATGGTGCGATCTATGATGTCTCTTACTGATTTACCCTATCGTTTTGGGGTTATGCTTTTGAGACAGCTGCATTCACGTTAAATAGGGCACCATCTAAATCCGTTGAGACGACGCCTTATGAACTATGGTTTGGCAAGAAACCAAAGTTGTCATTTCTTAAAGTTTGGGGCTGCGATGCTTATGTGAAAAACCTTCAACCTGATAAGCTCGAACCTAAATCGGAGAAATGTGTCTTCATAGGATACTCAAAGGAGACTATTGGGTACACCTTCTATCACAGATCCGAAGGCAAGACATTTGTTGCTAAGAATGGATACTTTCTAGAGAGGAAGTTTCTCTCAAAATAAGTGTGTGGGAGGAAAGTAGAACTTGATGAGGTAACTGTACCTGCTCCCTTATTGGAAAGTAGTCCATCACAGAAACTGGTTCCTGTGACATCTACACTAATTAGTGAAGAAGCCAATGATGATGATCATGAAACTTCAGATCAAGTTACTACCAAACCTCATAGGTCAATCAGAGTAAGATCCGCACCAGAGTGGTATGGTAATCCTGTTCTGGAGGTCATGTTACTTGACCACGACGAACCTACGAAATATGAGGAAGCAATGATGAGCCCAGATTCCGCAAAATGGCTTGAGACCATGAAATCTGAGATGGGATCCATGTATGAGAACAAAGTGTGGACTTTGGTTGACTTGCCCGATGATCGGCAAGCCATCGAGAATAAATGTATCTTCAAGAAGAAGACTGACGCTGACGGTAATGTTACCGTCTACAAAGCTCGACTTGTTGTGAAATGTTTTTGACAAGTTCAAGGAATTGACTACGATGAGACCTTCTCACTTGTAGCGATTCTTAAGTCCGTCCGAATCATGTTAGTAATTGCCGCATTTTATGATTATGAAATTTGGCAAATGGATGTGAAGACTGCATTCCTGAATGGATTTCTGGAAGAAGAGTTGTATATGATGCAACCTGAAGGTTTTATCGATCCAAAGGGTGCTAACAAAGTGTGCAAGCTCCAGCGATCCATTTATGGACTGGTGCAAGCCTGTGGGAGTTGGAAAAACGTTTTGATAGTGTGATCAAAGCATATGATTTTATACAAACTTTTGGAGAAACCTATATTTACAAGAAAGTGAGTGGGAGCTCTGTAGCATTTCTAATATTATATGTGGATGACATATTGTTGACTGGAAATGATATTGAATTTCTGGATAGCATAAAAGGATACTTGAATAAGAGTTTTTCTATGAAAGACCTCGGTGAAGCTGCTTATATATTGGGCATCAAGATCTATAGAGATAGATCAAGACGCTTAATTGAACTTTCACAAAGCACATACCTTGATAAAGTTTTGAAGAAATTCAAAATGGATCAAGCTAAGAAAGGGTTCTTGCCTGTGTTACAAGGTGTGAAGTTGACTAAGACTCAACGCCCAACCACTGCAGAAGATATAGAGAAAATGAAAAGTGTTCCCTATGCTTCAGCCATAGGCTCTATCAGGTATGCAATGCTGTGTACCTGACCTGATGTGTGCCTTGCTATTAGTTTAGCAGGGAGGTACCAAAGTATTCTAGGAGTGGATCACTGGACAACGGTCAAGAACATCCTGAAATACCTAAAAAGGACTAAGGATATGTTTCTCATTTATGGAGGTGACAAAGATCTCGCCGTAAATGGTTATGTCGATGCAAGCTTTGACACTGATCTGTACGATTCTAAATCGCAAACCGGATACATGTTTATATTGAACGGTGGACCTGTCAGTTGGAGCAGTTCTAAACAAAGCGCCATGGCGAGATCTACGTGTGAAGCGGAGTACATAGCTGCTTTAGAAGCAACAAATGAAGGAGTCTGGATGAAGGAGTTCATATCCGATCTAGGTGTCATACCTAGTGCATCGGGTCCAATGAAAATCTTTTGTGACAATACTAGTGCAATTGCCTTGGCAAAGGAATCCAGATTTCACAAGAGAACCAAACACATCAAGAGACGCTTCAATTCCATCTGCGATCAAGTCCAGGTGGGCGACATAGAGATTTGCAAGATGCATACGGATCTGAATACTGCAGACCCGTTGACTAAGACTCTCTCACGAGCAAAACATGATCAACACCAAGGCTCCATGGGTGTTAGAATCATTACTATGTAATCTAGATTATTGACTCTAGTGCAAGTGGGAGACTGAAGGAAATATGCCCTAGAGGCAATAATAAAGTTATTATTTATTTCCTTATTTCATGATAAATGTTTATTATTCATGCTAGAATTGTATTTACCCGAAACATAATACATGTGTGAATACATAGACAAACAGAGTATCACTAGTATGCCTCTACTTGACTAGCTCGTTAGTCAAAGATGGTTATGTTTCCTAACCATAGACATGAGTTGTCATTTGATAAATGAGATCACATCATTAGGAGAATGATGTGATTGACTTGACCCATTCCATTAGCTTAGCACTTGATCATTTTAGTTTACTGCTATTGCTTTCTTCATGACTTATACATGTTCCTATGACTATGAGATTATGCAACTCCCGATTACCGAAGGAACACTTTGTGTGCGACCAAACGTCACAACGTCACTGGGTGATTATAAAGGTGCTCTACAGGTGTCTCTGATGGTACTTGTTGAGTTGGCATAGGCCGAGATTAGGATTTGTCACTCCGATTGTGGGAGAGGTATCTCTGGGCCCTCTCGGTAATGCACATTACTATAAGCCTTGCAAGCATTGCAACTAATGAGTTAGTTGCGGGACGATGCATTGCGGAACGAGTAAAGAGACTTGCCGGTAATGAGATTGAGCTAGGTATTGAGATACCGACGATCGAATCTTGGGCAAGTAACATACCGATGACAAAGGGAATAACGTATGTTGTTATGCGGTTTGACTGATAAAGATCTTCATAGAATATGTAGGAGCCAATATGAACATCCAGGTTCCGCTATTGGTTATTTACCGGAGACGTGTCTCGGTCATGTCTACATAGTTCTCGAACCCGTAGGGTCCGCACCCTTAACGTTCGGTGACGATCGGTATTATGAGTTTATGTGATTTGATGTACCGAAGGTAGTTTGGAGTACCGCATGTGATCACGGACGTGATGAGGAGTCTCGAAATGGTCGAGACATAAAGATTGATATATTGGACGACTATATTCGGATACCGGAAGTGTTCCGGGTGATTTCGGAGAAAATCAGAGTGCCGGAGGGTTACCGGAACCCCTCAGGAGAAGTAATGGGCCACATGGGCGTTAGTGGAGAGAGAGAGGGCCGGCCATGGCAGGCCGCACCCCTCCCCCTCTGGTCTGAATTGGACTAGGGAAGGGGGGCACCCCCCTTTCCTTCTCCCTCTCCTCCTTCCTTTCCCCCTCCTAGTAGGAGTAGGAAAGGGGAGTCCTACTCCTACTAGGAGGAGGACTCCTCCTCCTTGCGCACCCTGCAAGGGCCGGATGGCCTCCCCCTTGCTCCTTTATATACAGGGGCAGGGGGGCACCCTAGGACACACAAGTTGATTATTCTGAGCCGTGTGCGGTGCCCCCCTCCACCATAATCCACCTCGATCTTATCGTACCGGTGCTTAGGCGAAGCCCTGCATTGGTAGCAACATCATCACCGTCATCACGCCGTCGTGGTGACGGAACTCTCCTGTGAAGCTCTGCTAGATCGGAGTTCGTGGGACGTCATCGAGCTGAACGTTTGCTGAACTCGGAGGTGCCATACATTCGGTACTTGGATCGGTCGGATCGTGAAGAAGTACGACAACATCAACCGCGTTCTCATAACGCTTCCTCTTATGGTCTACAAGGGTACGTGGATGATACTCTCCTCTCATGTTGTATGCATCACCATGATCTTGCATGTTCGTAGGATTTTTTTTGAAATTACTACGTTCCTCAACAAGGGGCCGAGCGATGCGCGTTTCTCTCGTACGTACGCACGTGTGTGCGAGACGTTGGGCTCTAACTGAACCCGAGCGAGGCATTGGGCTCTAACTAAACTGAAGCGATTGCGCTTTAGGCTATGCGTTACTGAACCCGAGCGATCGATCGATCCCTTGCCTTGTTGTTAGCTGAACCCGAGTGATTCCTTCGCTACTGCTGCTAACTGAAGCCGACCGAACACTGTCGCCTCCTTCCCTTGATGAACAGTGAGCGTTGTTGGGGGGTTTGGATAAACAGTTCCCAATGGGGGTTGGATGAACAGGACCCCGTGGTAGTAGAGGCCGTTGCCGCTGGATGAATAGTACCCCGATCGATCGAGCCGTTGGATGAACAGGACACTGTGGAGGGCTGGATGAACAGGACGACCCCGTGGTGGGCTAGATGAAAAGTAGTCGGTGGAGGGATGGATGAACAATAGCCCGTGGAGGGGTGGTTGAACAGGACCCCGTGGAGAGGGCTGGTTGAACAGTAGCCGGTGGAGGAGCGTGCGGTGGAGGCTGGATGAACAGGAGCCCATGGATGAACAGTCGCAGGTGGAGGCTGGAGGAGGTCGACGGTGGATGAACAGGAGCCCGTGGAGGCTGGAGGAGGTCGACGGTGGAGATGAACTATATCCCGTGGAGTCCCGTTTTGCGGTACGCCACACCCCTCCCAATGAACAGGACCCCTGTTTCGACTGTAGCGCTCCAACACAAGTCCGTTTCCTCCGTTTTGCGGTACACCACAACCCACCCGATGAACAGGATCCCGTTTCGACCGTGGCCGGTCGAACACAAGGCCGTTTCCTCCGTTCTGCGGTACGCCAAGCCTCGTTTCCATCGGCTGTTCCGTCCAAGCCGGTTGGCTCCCGATGAACATGACGACACATTCTGTTCTGACCCAGCAGGTTGCCTCCCCATGAACACGATGACGGCACAACTTCTCCGTTCGGACCGAGCCATGTACACGAGCCCTAGCCATACGTATGCGCGAGTAGGCATTCGAGACCCCGCCCGTATGCACGTACGTGGTCGTATTTTCTTTCTTGCACCCTGGCCGTTGTACGTACGTGTACATGCTACGTGCGCGCCTCTACTATGACATGTGCGCGCCTCTACATCGACCAGTATGTACGTACACGTTCGCGACCAGAATGACAACGCTACGTACGCTTTGACCAGGTGGGTCCCGACTGTCAGCCACTTCCTTGCGTGCGAAGATGTAGCTGGTGGGTCCCAGCAGTCAGGGGACGAATCATTTTTTGCTCGTAATATGGACGCACTTCCTTACGTGCAAAGATGTAGCTGGTGGGTCCCAGCAGTCAGGGGGTAATGTTTGTTCGCGAAATACTGTGGCCCGTCCGATGGGTCCCTGCTGTCAGGTGGAGGAATCATTATTTTCCGCGTAATAAGGAGGCACTTCCTTGCTGCGGCCGTGGACCCAGCTGTCAGCCTCTCCACGTACAGTACACTTCCGATGGAAGTCGGTCGTTGACCACATTGATACGTCTCCGTCGTATCTATAATTTTTGATTGTTCCATGCCAATATTCTACAACTTTGATATACTTTTGGCAACTTTTTATACTATTTTTGGGACTAACATATTGATCCAGTGCCCAGTGCCAGTTCCTGTCTGTTGCATGTTTTTTGTTTCGTAGAATATCCATATCAAACGGAGTCCAAACGGGATAAAAACGGACGGAGATACTTTTTGGAATATTTGGAAAATTCTGGAAGAAAAATCCATGCGAGACGGTGCCCGAGGTGGTCACGAGGCAGGGGGGCGCGCCTGCCCCCCTAGGCGTGCCCCCTACCCTCGTGAGCCACCCGTAAGGCGGTTGACGCTCTTCTTTTGCTGCAAGAAAGCTAATTTTCAGGAAAAAAAATCATGGCGAAGGTTTCAGGCCAATCGGAGTTACGGATCTCCATATATACACGAAATGGTGAAACAGAGCCAGGAGAGAACGCAGAAACAGAGAGAGACAGAGAGACATATCCAATCTCGGAGGGGCTCTCACCCCTCCCATGCCATGGAGTACAAGGACCAGAGGGGAAACCCTTCTCCCATCTAGGGAGGAGGTCAAGGAAGAATAAGAAGAAGGGGGCCCCTCTCCCCCTTGCTTCCGGTGGCGCTGGAGTGCCACCAGGGGCCATCATCATCACCGTCATCTTCACCAACAACTTCACCGCCTTCACCACCAACTTTCCCCCCCTCTATGCAGCGGTGTAACCTCTCTGTTACCCGCTGTAATCTCTACTTAAACATGGTGCTCAACGCTATATATTATTTCCCTATGATGTATGGCTATCCTATGATGTTTGAGTAGATCCGTTTTGTCCTAATGGCTATTTGATGATCATGATTGGTTTGAGTTGCATGTTTTATTATTGGTGTTGTCCTATGGTGCTCTCCGTGTCGCGCAAGCGTGAGGGATTCCCGTTGTAGGGTGTTGCAATATGTTTATGATTTGCTTATGGTGGGTGGCGTGAGTGAACAGAAGCACAGACCCGAGTAAGTAGGTTGTTTGCGTATGGGATGAAGGGGACTTGATGCTTTAATGCTATGGTTGGGTTTTTCCTTAATGAATCTTTAGTAGTTGTGGATGCTTGCTAGAGTTCCAATCATAAGTGCATATGATCCAAGTAGAGAAAGTATGTTAGCTTATGTCTCTCCCTCAAATAAAATTGTAATAATGATTACCGGTCTAGTTATCGATTGCCTAGGAACAAATAACTTTCTCGTAACAACAAACTCTCTACTAAACCTAACTTAGTTATGTCTTTATCTAAACAGCCCCTACTTTTTAGTTACTTGCTCTTTATTATCTTGCATACCTATCCAACAACACCTACAAAGTACTTCTAGTTTCATACTTGTTCTAGGTAAAGCAAACGTCAAGCGTGCGTAGAGTTGTATCAGTGGTCGATAGAACTTGAGGGAATATTTGTTCTGCCTTTAGCTCCTCGTTGGGTTCGACACTCTTACTTATTGAAAACTGTTGCGATCCCCTATACTTGTGGGTTATCAAGACCTTTTTCTGGCACTGTTGCCGGGGAGCAATAGCGTGGGGTGCATATTCTCGTGTGTGCTTGTTTGCTTTATCACTAAGTAATTTTTATTTTCTGTTCTTAGTTGTTCTCTATCTTTAGTTATGGATATGGAACACGAAATACCAAAAAAATTAGGTGTACTTGCTACTCATGGAGATGGGGAACCTCCTAAAACCCTCGATGCTCAATATGTGAAAAATATTATGTACCACTTTGATAATCCTGAGAAAACCTCTTTCAATCTGGTAATGGGAGTAACGTTGGATCAATGTGAATACTTTAGGGATTATCGCTTGACACAAAAATGGAAACTATTATGGGATCAAATTTATATATTGAATTGGTATGCTCGGCAAGTGTGCTTGAGTTATGATATTACT
The DNA here is from genome assembly GCF_018294505.1 of Triticum aestivum. Classification (NCBI taxonomy): domain Eukaryota; kingdom Viridiplantae; phylum Streptophyta; class Magnoliopsida; order Poales; family Poaceae; genus Triticum; species Triticum aestivum. Next base: position 232,890,106 of record NC_057800.1, read on the forward strand.
TGTTGCTCTAGGATGAAGGCTCCACACCTTCCCTTTTCATGTGAATTTAATGATAATGAAACCTTGGCTTCTTGTGCTAGAGGTATATATGATTACTATGATGTGGAACAAATAGAAGAATTTGTTGCTTTTAAGGGTGCTTATGAAATTGAATCTTTGTTTGAAAAGAATGAAGCTTATGATGATGATGTTTATAGGCCTGAAAATTTAGCTATCTTAAAATATTGCTATGATAATTATGAATATAATTCCTATATTAATGCGCTTATTGAGAAAGTCTCCGCTATCCAAGAAGAGATTAATATTTTGCAGGAATCTATGGAAGAAGAAATTGATGAAACTGTGAGCTCATTGGATGAAAAAGATGAGGAAGAGAGCGAAGAACAAAAGGAGGAAGAGCGGATTGATCACCCGTGCCCACCTTCTAATGAGAGTAACTCTTCAACTCATACATTGTTTAATTCCCCTTCATGCTTACCGAAGGATGAATATTATGATAATTGCTATGATCCCGTCGATTCTTTTGAAATATCCCTTTTTGATGATGCTTGTGGCCAAGATGCCAATATGAATTATGCTTATGGAGATGAACTTGCTATAGTTCCTTATTTTAAATATGAAATTGTTGCTATTGCACCCACGCATGATAGTTCTATTATCTTTTTGAATTCTCCAAACTACACTATATCGGAGAAGTTTGCCGCTATTAAGGATTATATTGATGGGTTGCCTTTTACTACTACACATGATGATTTTGATAGATATAATATGCATGTTCTTGCTGCTTCTAATTGCAATTATTATGAGAGAGGAACTATATCTCCACCTCTCTATGTTTCCAATACAATAAAATTGCAAGAAACTGTTTATACTATGCATTGGCCTTTACTATGTGTGCATGAATTGTTATTTTTTGACATGCCTATGCATAGGAAGAGAGTTAGACTTCGTTGTTGTATGATATATATTACTTTTTGATCACTACTAAATTACAAATCATTGTTAATTAAAATTGGCTTTGATATACCTTGGCATCAGGGTGGATTCGCTACTTGAGCAATATATGCCTAGCTTAATGGATTTAAAGAAAGCGCTGCCAGGGAGACAACCCCGGAAGTTTTAGAGAGTCATTTATTTCTGTTGAGTTCTTTCATATAGTTTAAAAACAACAAAAATAAAGAGGGGAACCCAAAACTATTTCAAAAAGGAAAGTGAAAGTAAGAAAGACAAGCATTGTTGAAGTGGGAGAGCTCCTTGAACTTTGTTCATGCTCACGGCAACTTTGTGAATCTTGATTACAGAAACTTTTCAACAAGAATAATTATCCCCTTGTACAATTCCATTGTATTATAAAAATAATGTGGCAAGGTTTGCTTTTAGGATGTTTACATTTGCTTGATGGTTTGTACGGTGCAGGACAGAAACTTTGGCTGTAGTGCGCGATTTTACATTTTTAGCTGGAACGTCAAATGGTTCTGATTCCTTTTGCACCGTATTCCTATACAAATTGTTTCTTTTTCGTAATTTTTGTAGAATTTTTCAAGTATCAGAAGTATGGTGAATGTTCAAATTATTACAGACTGTTCTGTTTTAGACAGATTCTGTTTTTTGATGCATAGTTTGCTTGTTTTGATGAAACTGTCAATTTATATTAGTGGATTAAGCCATGAAAAAGTTATACTACAGTAGACAAAATGCAAAAACAAAATATGAATTGGTTTGCAACAGTACTTAGAATAGTGATTTGCTTTATTATACTAACGGATCTTACCGAGTTTTCTGTTGAAGTTTTGTGTGGATGAAGTGTTCGATGATTGAGAAGGTTTCGATGTGAGAAGAAGGAAGAGAGGCAAGAGTTCAAGCTTGGGGATGCCCGAGGCACCCCAAGTAAATATTCAAGGAGACTCAAACATCTAAGCTTGGGGATTCTAGGAAGGCATCCCCTCTTCCTTCAACAAGTATCGGTATGTTTTCGGATTTGTTTCGTTCATGCGATATGTGCAATCTTGGAGCGTCTTTTGCATTTAGTTTTCATTTTTATTTTATGCACCATGCTGGTATGAGATAGTCCTTGGTTGATTTATGTAATTCTCTTTGCACTTCACTTATATCTTTTGAGTATGGCTTTATAGATTGCTTCATGTGCTTCGCTTATATCATTTGAAGTTTGGATTGCCTATTTCTCTTTACATAGACAACCGCTATTTGTAGAATGCTCTTTTGCTTCACTTATATTTGTTAGAGCGTGGGCATATCTTTTGTAGAAAGAATTAAACTCTCTTGCTTCACTTATATCTGTTTAGAGAGATGATAGGAATTGGTCATTCACATGGTTAGTCATAAAATCCAACATAAAACTTGTAGATCACTGAATATGATGTGTTTGATTCCTTGCAATAGTTTTGCGATATAAAGATGGTGATATTAGAGTCATACTAGTGGGTGGTTGTGAATTGTAGAAATACTTGTGTTGAGGTTTGTGATTCCCGTAGCATGCACGTAAGGTGAACCGTTATGTAACGAAGTTGGAGCATGGGGTATTTATTGATTGTCTTCCTTATGAGTGGCGGTCGGGGACGAGCGATGGTCTTTTCCTACCAATCTATCCCCCTAGGGGCATGTGTAGTAGTACTTTGCTTCGAGGGCTAATAAGCTTTTGCAATAAGTATGTGAGTTCTTTATGACTAATGTTGAGTCCATGGATTATACGCACTCACACCCTTCCACCATTGCTAGCCTCTCTAGTACTGCGCAACTTTCGTCGGTACCATAAACCCACCATATACCTTCCTCTAAACAGCCACCATACCTACCTATCATGGCATTTCCATAGCCATTCCGAGATATATTACCATGCAACTTCCATCATCATCATATACATGACTTGAGCATTCATTGTCATATTGCTTTGCATGATCGTAAGATAGCTAGCATGATGTTTTCATGGCTTGTCCGTTTTTTTATGTCATTGCTACGCTAGATCATTGCACATCCCGGTACACCTCCGAAGGCATCCATATAGAGTCATACTTTGTTCTAGACATTGAGTTGTAAGTAAATAAAAGTGTGATGATCATCATTATTAGAACATTGTCCCATGTGAGGTTATCAAAATAAAAGTGGCCAAAGAAGCCCAAAAAAATAAAAAAGAGAGAGGCCAAAGAAGCCTACAAAAAAAGATAAAAATAGAGAAGGGGCAATGTTACTATCCTTTTACCACACTTGTGCTCCAAAGTAGCACCATGTTCTTCATATGGAGAGTCTCTTGAGTTATCCCTTTCATATACTAGTGGGAATTTTCATTATAGAACTTGGCTTGTATATTCCAACGATGTACTTCCTCAAATGCCCTAGGTCTTCATGAGCAAGCAAGTTGGATGCACACCCACTTAGTTTCAGTTTGAGCTTTCATATACTTATAGCTCTAGTGCATCCGTTGCATGGAAATCCCTACTCACTCACATTTATATCTATTGATGGGCATATCCATAGCCCGTTGATACGCCTAGTTGATATGAGACTATCTTATCCTTTTTGTCTTCTCCACAACCACCATTCTATTCCACCTATAGTGCTATGTCCATGGCTCACGCCCATGTATTGCGTGAAGGTTGAAAATGCTGAAGCGCGTTAAAAAGTATGAAATAATTGCTTGGCTTGTCATCGGGGTTGTGCATGATGTGAGTATTTTGTGTGGTGAAGATGGAGCATAGCCAGACTATATGATTTTGTAGGGATAACTTTCTTTGGCCTTGTTATTTTGAAAAGACATGATTGCTTTATTGGTAGGCTTGAAGTATTATAGTTTTTATGTCAAATGATGGACTATTGCTTTGAATCACTTGTATCTTAATATTCATCCCATGATTAGATATGTGATCAAGATTATGCTAGGTAGCATTCCACATCAAAAATTATCTTTTTTATCATTTACCTAGTCAAGGACGAGCAGGAATTAAGCTTGGGGATGCTGATACGTCTCCGCCGTGTCTATAATTTTTGATTGTTCCATGCCAATATTCTACAACTTTGATATACTTTTGGCAACTTTTTATACTATTTTTGGGACTAACATATTGATCCAGTGCCTAGTGCCAGTTCCTGTCTGTTGCATGTTTTTGGTTTCGCAGAATATCCATATCAAACAGAGTCCAAACGGGATAAAAATGGACGGAGATACTTTTTGGAATATTTAGAAAATTCCGGAAGAAAAATCCACGCGAGACGGTGCCCGAGGTGGTCACGAGGCAGGGGGCACGCCCCCTACCCTCGTGAGCCACCCGTAAGGCGATTGACGCTCTTCTTTTGCCGCAAGAAAGCTAATTTTCGGGGGAAAATCACGGCAAAGGTTTCAGGCCAATCGGAGTTATGGATCTCCATATATACACGAAACGGTGAAACAGAGCTAGGAGAGAACGCAGAAACAGAGAGATAGATCCAATCTCAGAGGGGCTCTCGCCCCTCCCACGCCATGGAGGCCAAGGACTAGAGGGGAAACCCTTCTCCCATCGAGGGAGGAGGTCAAGGAAGTATAAGAAGGAGGGGGGCCCTCTCCCCCTTACTTCCGGTGGCGCCGGAGTGCCACCGGGGGCCATCATCATCACCGTCATCTTCACCAACAACTTCACCGCCTTCACCACCAACTCTTCCCCCCTCTATGCAGTGGTGTAACCTCTCTCTTACCCGCTGTAATCTCTACTTAAACATGGTGCTCAACGCTATATATTATTTCCCTATGATGTATGGCTATCCTATGATGTTTGAGTAGATCCGTTTTGTCCTAATGGCTATTTGATGATCAAGATTGGTTTGAGTTGCATGTTTTATTATTGGTGTTGTCCTATGGTGCTCTCCGTGTCGCGCAAGCCTGAGGGATTCCCGCTGTAGGGTGTTGCAATATGTTTATGATTTGCTTATGGTGGGTGGCATGAGTGAATAGAAGCACAGTCCCAAGTAAGTAGGCTGTTTGCGTATGGGATGAAGGGGACTTGATGCTTTAATGCTATGGTTGGGTTTTGCCTTAATGAATCTTTAGTAGTTGCGGATGCTTGCTAGAGTTCCAATCATAAGTGCATACGATCCATGTAGAGAAAGTATGTTAGCTTATGCCCCTCCCTCAAATAAAATTGTACTAATGATTACCGGTCTAGTTATCGATTGCCTAGGGACAAATAACTTTCTCGTAACAGCAAACTCTCTACTAAACCTAACTTAGTTGTGTCTTTATCTAAACAGCCCCTACTTTTTAGTTACTTGCTCTTTATTATCTTGCATACCTATCCAACAACACCTACAAAGTACTTCTAGTTTCATACTTGTTCTAGGTAAAGCCAACGTCTAGCATGCGTACAGTTGTATCGGTGGTCGATAGAACTTGAGGGAATATTTGTTCTGCCTTTAGCTCCTCGTTGGGTTCGACACTCTTACTTATCGAAAACTATTGCGATCCCCTATACTTGTGGGTTATCACACATTGACCATGCTGTGTCGAGAGCACCAAGGCAGTGGACGACGACGAGGCCTAGGAAGGGGACGACGCGGAGCCGGGGAAGACGCGGTAGTGGATTCCCACGCGGAGGGGAGTACGTGGGTTGACTGCTTCGGCTGTTGTGTGGCGCTGCTGTCGTCGGAGAATAACAGGAGGTGTGGGTGAGTATAGAGGGATGTCATGGCCAGCGGTGGCAGCACAGCCGGACACAGGAGGCAGGAGCAGGCGGCACGCCCGACGCTTGTTTGGGCGGCTGGATCAAGAAGACCCGAGGTTGAAGAAGCACTACGGCCGTTGGATGGACATCGTATGGTCACTGGAGCTAGAATCGTTCATATTGACTAAGTTGACAAAGCCCTCCATCCCCGTCAACTTAGTAGGCCCACAAGTCAGTCTCCCACTATGCTGGGTCCCAGCTAGCAGGGGGAGTATTCATTTTTTTGTGCATAATAAGGAGGAACTTCCTTGCGTGCGAAGATATAGCTGGTGGGTTCGACCTGTCAGCGGGGGAACATTTTTTTCGTGAAATACAGAGGCCCTTCCGGTGGGTCCCAGATGTCAGGTGGAGGAATCAATATTTTGCGCGTAATAAGGAGGCATTTCCTTGTGTGCGGCCGTGGACCCAGCTGTCAGCCTCTCCACGTATAGTCCACGTCCGATGGATGTCGTCCGTTGACCACGCCGCGCCAAGAGCACCAGGGTGGTGGACGATGGCAAGGCCTAGGAAGGGGCTGACGCGGAGCCGGGGAAGACGCGTCAGTGGATGCCCACACGGAGAGGAGTACGAGGGTTCACTAGTTCGGCTTAGGTGTGAGGCCGCCATCGCCGCAGAATAACAAGGGGTGTGGGTGAGTAGAGGGATGGCCTGGCTAACAGTGGGAGTAGTAGGGGCGGTGACGCCTCTGTGGCAGCACAGCCGGCCACGGGAGGCAGGAGCAGGTGGCACGACGGGTGCTACTTTGGGCGGCCGGAGCAAGGAGACCAGAGGTTGAAGAAGCACAATGGCCGTTGGATGGACATTGTATGGTCACTGCAGCTAGAATCGTTTATAATGACTAAGTTGACAAAGCCCTTGGTAAGCGTCAACTTAGTAGGCCCACAAGTCAGCCTCCGAAACGGCGCGCCCCAGATGTCAGGGGAGGAATCATTTTTTGGGCGGCTGAAGCTAGAATATCTAGGATTGAAGAAGAAGCACGACATCTGTTGGATGGACATCCAACGGCCACTGCTGCTAGAACCGTGTGTTGACTATAAGTTGACAAAGCCTTGCATATGCGTCAACTTACTTTTTTAGGGGACGCGTCAACTTAGTAGGCTCACAAGTGTGTGGCGGAGAACTTACAGCCCATTTGCGATTTGTAAGAATGTACAACCCATTTTTGAATTCTAATGGAATTTACTACAGCCCATTTACAATTTGTTAAAAGTGCAGCCCATTCTCTAGCAAGGACAACGATTAATAATTTCAACCAACCGTTCAAAACAGAATTCAAAAAAATTTCCCACATTTTGATGGGATCCAAAATATTTTTATCCCGAAATTTCTAGTCAGATTAAATAAATTTCAATATAAATTTGTATTACATAAAAATCCAACGAAATATTGCGCGCGCAACAATTAATGAAATTATAATTTTCAAAATCCAAAAATAATATTTTATAAACTAATTACGTGTTTTGTGCATTTTTTATAGTTACTGCCCAGTTTTTATAATTACATACCATTTAATATTTGTTAAAGCCCATTTTCCTGTTAATCCTAATGCATCCCTCCTAGGAAAGATTTGCAGCCCAGCGGGGCGAAGAATAACAAGTTGACCTTGCCCGGGTATTCCTCAAAAAAAGTATAGCTGGGCTAGCCATTTTCAGCTTGAAAAAATTTAATATCTGGGCTGGATATCTGGCCTGGGCTAGATGGGCCACAGCCCGCCCAGTTAATACCCTGCTCTCCTCTGAACAACAACGAAAACATCGCTCAAGAGAAACTCTGCAGTGCTCACACCTCAAAAACACAAATACTGCTAGAGCTGCTTGGCCCAGCTGTCGGCCGCTCCTTGTGAAATTCTCTCGTTTATTGACTACATACGTTAACAATGGTGTGGGACCATGATGTCAGGAAACCAGGACGAAGCAAAAAAAATATAGTTGTAGATAATAAGGAGGCACTTGCGTACGTACGGCTATGGCCCTAGTGGGTCCCTACTGTCATCCAGTCAAAATAAAGTCATCTCATGAATCCTCATGTTCGTTGACCATGTTGACAATGCTCGGCGCCACGGCGAGCGCAACAACTCTAAGGACGACGGAGAGGGCCTCGCAGGCCCTACAGATGGTCTGAGATAGCGTCCGCTGCTCATTCAGGAAGCCAGGATCATCGGACACCTATGAGCACCTTCGAGAGACTGAGATGGCATGAAATGGTAAGGCCGCGCTTGGGAGCTCTGGTTTATTTCACACATGTATTAAGATACAAGTGTAATTTACTTGTCATCGGAAACAACGCGTAAAATACAGGCATAATGAAACCGAGGGCCCGAGGTATGTAAGTAAAACCGGCGGGTTACGTGTGCAATTTGAGAAACCAGTGTATATTTTACTAGTCGAAATCCACCAACCAAGCGCTTCGCCCGAGACCATCTACTTTTATGTGCAAGCGTCAGTTTTACAAGCAGTTCTGGTTGGAAAACAACGATCCAATCACGGCACCTCTAACCTACCTGAGTTGTCATATAGGCTATGAATGAAACATAAGACAATGACCTTCTTAAGAAAAGAAACAACAGAAGAGGATGATCTTCTTAACATGCAAATCACAGGCATTAGATCAAGATGTGCAAAACAATATGAAGCATTATTCTCAGAAGGCACGGTGAACAGCTCGTGATGCCGCATGACACAGCATTCCAAGCTCAACTTTGCAATCAAACTCACAAGGCCTGGAATTACATAGAAAACATTCAGAACAAACTCTTAAAATACCTTACATAAGTCAACATTCATGTGACTATGCATCTCAGTAGAGTAAATATTTACTTCTGAACTAAAGACAGGAATAGGAAAAAACGATCGACGTTGCTCACGGCAAAGGGCGTCCCACTCAAAAATATCAAATGCATGTCTTCTGGCTAACATCAACGAGCAAAAATTGACAAGGTTTTCCAATTCCAATATATTAAACTAATGTCTTCTTGCTAACATCAATGATTAAACTTTGACAAGCGTTTTCCCATTCAAAATATGTAATGCCTGTGATTGTGGAACGGGCAGGGTTTGTCATCAATTTGTCATCTGATAGTCCGGTGGCTCAACGTGACGACGAATGAGAACCATTCGATGTATTGTACATGATGAAGTATTATGGAGGACACGAACCATCTGAACATTTTGTGCAGTTCCACTAAAATCAAGCTGAGCATCCCTGTGGATTTTGTATTTATATGCTGCCAGAAAACAAAGACACATCAGCACACACATGAATATTGGCCACAGTGTCAACCCACCAATCGGTGGAGTAACAAACTTAAAGTACGGTAAACAGATTACCATACCCAGATGCCCCATCATTGTTGCTTAGAGTGACATTGACAGACTTGGAGTCCTGTCCTGGCTTCTTGGTACTTGTTTGGGCACTTTTTGCCCAGTACACTCCACGTGTTGTAGAGTTTTCTATGCTCTCTGTGGACTAGTCATGTCACCAGCGTCTACTATTACTCTGTAAAGCTTCTCGATCATTCCTTGTGTAATGTAGCGCAAACAGTGACTGCTTCTTTCTGCAAAGTGGTAAGACCAACTAGACCCACTAATGCAGCAGTTTGCCTTAGACACATTGGCTCCTTTCGTGCAGTTCAACTAAAATCAAAGTCGGAATAAAACCGAGCTTTAATTTTGATATCCCTGTAAGCAACAATAGGTATAAGGGAAACAATTACTGAGAAATAACGGTTGATGACTTGTACTCCCAGAAGAAAAACATCTACTGATCTACCTTATCTTAATGGGAAACAAAGCAGGAGAGTAGCAATTCTCAATCAGTGTGATTCATTCATATTAACTAAGACATTATCTTAACAATGCCTTGTTTCAACATGTATAAAGAACGACAAAGCAGAAAAGTACCATTCCTAAAACAATGCGGTTGATTCATTTTAACAGAGACATTATCTTAACAATGCCTTGTTTCAACATGTATAAAGAATGACAAAGCAGAAAAGTACCATTCCTAAAACAATGCGGCTAATTCATTTTAACAGAGACATTATCTTAACAATACCTTGGTTAAACATGTAGAAAGAACTACAAAGCAGGATATACCATTTGTAAAACACTATAACTGATATATATAATAACAGAGACATTATCTTAACAATACATTTCTTAAACATGTACTCCAGCCGATCCCTAAAAAAATGGTACTCCCGCCGATCCCTAACAAGTGTTGCAGTTTTGAACTAAGATTCAGTAGTTAATTCTCAGGAAAGTCGGTACTGACCTTTCAAGACCAAGATTTAAAAAAACTCATGAGGAAGACCTGAGAGAGATCTCCACACATATATGGAAATCTGGTCACATTTTGTGCAGTTCCACCAAAATTAAGCGAAGCAAAATGTCGCAATAGCAACAAGTTGAATAGATATCCATGTTTTAATAGAGGCAAAAAGGAAGCAATTACTGGCCAATGAAGGAGGATGAAACATGCGGCCTCAAAAATGGTATTCTCGCCAATCCCTAACAAGTGTTGTAGTTTTGAACTAAGATTCAGTAGTTAATTCTGAGAGTGGCATTGCTTAATTTTACCAGCGGCATTAGATTAACAAAAAGCATAAACAGTTCCAGGGGAGAGTGGGCGCAAAAACAACATGTGCTTCCATCTACTTATAAAGGGGGTGATCCGGAGTTTGTTGCAACAAAGCAACAAGCATCATGTCTGGGTTGGTCCCATTTTTGTTCACTACTTAATGTGAAAATACAGCAATACAGTAGCTTCAATTCAACATTTATTTAAAACAGTATCAATACAAGTAGCACAACATCTCAAAGCACACTGCACAATCATGTGGATGAAGGCATGTACTAACCTTTAATGACACGACAAACTTAAAATACGAATCTGCCAACACGAATAGGAAATCCAATCTTGTTTTGTGTAGTTGCACTGAAATCAAGCAAAGTCGCCGGCGTGAAATTTAAGTTCTCTATAGCAACAAGTTGAATAGATATCCCTGTTTTAACAGAGGCAAAAAGGAAACAATTATTGGCCAATAAAGGAGGATGAAACATGCGGCCACAAAAAGAAGCATCTACCTTATCTTGATGGAAAACAAAGTATAGGATAGTAGCATTTCTAAAACGGTTGCATTGATTCATATTAACAGAGAAATTCTCTTAAAATAGTTCAGTAGTTAATTCTGAGAGTGGCATTGCTTAATTTTACCAGCGGCATTAGATTAAGAAAAAGCATAAACAGTTCTAGGGGAGAGTGGGCACAACAACACCATGTGCTTCCATCTACTTATAAAGGGGGTGATGCAGAGTTTGTTGTAACAAAGCAACAAGCATCATGTCTGGGTTGGTACCATTTTTGTTCACTTCTTAATGGGAAAAGAGAGCAATACAATAGCTTCAATTCAACATTTATTTAAAATAGTACCAATACATGTAGCACAACATCTCAAAACACACTGCACGATCATGTGGATGAAGGCAAGTACCAACCTGTCATGACACACACAAGTTCACCTATGAATCTGCCAACAGGAATAAGAAATCCAATCTCATTTTGTGTAGTTGCACTAGAATCAAGCAAAGTCGCCGGTGTGACGTTTAAGTTTGCTATAACAACGAGTTGAATAGATATACCTATTTTAACAGAGGCAAAAAAAGAAACAATTACTGGCCAATAAAGGAGGATGAAACACGCGACCACAAAAAGAAGCATCTACCTTATCTTGATGGAAAACAAAGTATAGGACAGTAGCATTTCTAAAACGGTTGCATTGATTCATATTAACAGAGAAATTCTCTTAAAATAGTTCAGTAGTTAATTCTGAGAGTGGCATTGCTTAATTTTACAAGCAGCATTACATTAAGAAAAAGCATAAATAGTTCTAGGGGAGAGTGGGCACAACAACACCACGTGCTTCCATCTACTTATAAAGGGGGTGATGTAGAGTTTGTTGTAACAAAGCAACAAGCAGCATGTCTAGGTTGGTACCATTTTTGTTCACTACTTAATGGGAAAAGAGAGCAATACAATAGCTTCTGTTCAACATTTATTTAAAATAGTACCAATACAAGTAGCACAACATCTCAAAACACACTGCACGATCATGTGGATGAAGGCAAGTACCAACCTGTCATGACGCACACAAGTTCACCTATGAATCTGCCAACAGAAATAGGAAATCCAATCTCATTTTGTGTAGTTGCACTGGAATCAAGCAAAGTCGCTGGTGTGACGTTTAAGTTTGCTATAACAACAAGTTGAATAGATATCCCTGTTTTAATAGAGGCAAAAGAGGAAATAATTACTGGCCAATAAAGGAGGATGAAACAAACGGCGACAAAAAGAAGCATCTAACTTATCTTGATGGAAAACAAAGAAGGACAGTAGCATTTCTAAAACGGTTGCATTGATTCATATTAAAAGAGACATTCTCTTAAAACAACATTCGGTAAGAATGTAATTTACTTTTAACAGTGGAATTGCTTCAATTTTCCAGCAGCATTCTTAGATTAACAACAACAAAATAGTTGTATGGGACATGGGACATGCCAGCACCATGTCCTTGCACACGTATAAATGGGTGATGCAGAGTATGTAGCCAAGCATCATATCTACGTTGGTCCCATATTTGTTCTCTTTGAACCTTTTTCCTATGTGAGGGCAGCAAATCTAGTCCTGCACAAACTACCCGACCCCCCAGTTTCTTTCCCTTTTCAACAAAGAGATCAGTTCCTTACAGATGTGTGTACTGGGTTACCCCTTTTCCCTTTTCGACCAACAAAGCGGCTGGATAGCCAGTCTATACTACTTTCCCTCCCTCCTTTCCTCATTGAACCACGTCCTAGATTCATGCTCCACCCCACCGCACCCTTCTTTCCTCTTTGAACCAAGACCTAGATTCGACTACAGAATCGAAAAAGATCCGCATGCAGCTAGAGCAATGACAGTTTCAAAGGAACTTATACCTTAGGGTCATCAGGATGTGGCAAGGCGTGCGGCGGGAGGATGGATCTACCCACACTACGTATGACAACAAGTAAGAAGGGGTCGGTAGCCCTCCTGCACAGGCGCTGGGTGAAAGAGAACAGCACAACCGGCAGTGGATTGCCTCCCGTGCTGAAGGCGATAGAGTGAACGCTGCACCTCCTCCCCTTTCCGGTGCGACGGGATCCGGATGCCTCCTTCACCAGCTGTGAGGGGGAGAGAGAGATAGAGGCCACAACGCAGTCTTGTTTAGATCTGGTGAAGAGGGTGAGAGACTATGAATACAACAAACCCTAGCAAAGGAACGCTGAGCCTCCAGCATGTATATATATATGTAGTGCAGCGAGAGTGTGGAGACTGCAAACCCTAGCGAACAAGCGCTGAGGTTCCAGCTTATATAGTGTACTACATATATACTGTATTACGGACTGAGCTCCGGTGCCTTAACTGCACCTGCCTTTGGCTGTATGACAGGTGGGCCAGCCACATTTTGGGCCCACCTGTCATACACCCAAAGGCAGGTTTACTTAGTTAATGAAGCTGCGTCCATATAGTACTCGTGTATACTACTAATATATAGCAGAGTGGTTTTCTTATTCTCTCCATAACAATAGTTTTAAATTGTGTAAGTAAGAAACGAAACTCTTTATTTAATGTACTAGTGGAGAAAACTACTACTCCTACTTTCAATGAACTAACGATCCCGCGTCCTGGTCGCACTTCCTGTCCTTCACGTGTGGTACACTACCCTCCCTTAAGTGAACAACCACACATGCACCAAATTATCAGAAACATGTGAGAGTGTGTACAAATAAAGAATTTTAATTTCAATTATCGGAAAGGTTTGAGAGTGTGTACAGTTTGCCCTCTCTCAGTAATTATGGTTTGTTGTGTTCGGCCTAAACTTGGTCTAACTTTACAAAGTTTGACTTTAGTCAAATTTAATACGCGGAGTAAATAAAAATGGTGGGCTACTACGTCCATCCGAGTTTTTAGTCCACACCATTTTTAATCAAAGTTTATATCTGGACAAATAAAATTACAGGGGAGCTGAAGACAAAGTTGTGAGAAGGCTTAGAAATCAATACAAAACTTATGCTCTTAGTACCAACATCGATCCTTCTTCGAGGAAACATTTGGTTCATAGCCAATTGTGTGATAAAATTGCACCAATGTGAAAGATGACTGTGTCTCCAACACAACCAAGCAAAGAGCACTGATGGAAGACAACTTGTTTTTCGTCGAAAATCGGTCTGCTTCACCAGCCAACGCAACCATGAGGCGCAACTATGAGCATCGATAGGTCATCGTGGTGATGCATCATCCATTTTGCATCAAGTTTGGGTGAGGCACCTATGAAGTTTGACAAATCCCCATTGTGGTCTGTTTCTTCTCATTAATCAAGCTCGAGGAAGGAAGAACCACGTGGCAGAGGACAGTGAGGCAGAACAACAATGGCCATTCAATTTTGTGTAGTTCCACTAAAATTGAGGAAGACATGCCCGGGTATGGAGATACGCATCGCTGTTTGCAAAAATATAAAAAAAGGATATAGTGGTGTTACTTTGTTTTGGCGGTGGTACAAGATTAACAACGACATCTGAATTGTCAATAAGAATTAATGAAAAGTACACCAACAAACAGAAGCATCATGATTATCTTGATGTGAACTAAACCAAGATACCCGAGAAAAAAAGCATTTCTTAATTTAAACTGTGATAGTATTAGATTAGCAACAACAATAGGAGCATATGGACAATGAACACACAACCACATGTACTTTTTGTCGAAACAACATGTATACCTCCACCGAGGCATAAATCAGGACAACTTGTCAAGTGGCATTTCCTCTATAATAGTAGGTGATGTTGGACCAGTCAACGAACCCTAGCTACTATACATGGGGAGCTGGGGAGTAGTCGCATAGAAGAAAACCCACATGCAGCGACCTGGGGAGCTGGACCAGTACACGAAGTTATACCTCAGGGGGGCGAGATGTCGCTTAGGCGGGCAGGCGGGATCTGCCCACATGACGGCAGTGAACAAGGGCGCGGAGGACCTTCATCCGCGCCAGCACCGCCTCCGAGTGGACGGTGCACATCGGCTTCCTCCATCGCCGACGGCAACAACGTCAACGCTGCACCTCCTCACCTCCCGCAACGGACGGGATTCGGCCGGATCTGTGACCACCGGTGAGGAGAGAGATAGAGTGGACACTGTCATGTTGTTTTGATATGGAGAGGGTGAGAGAGCGAGACACGAGAAACCCTATCAAACAAGAGGCTATATATCAATGGAGTAAAAAATCTCTTCATAGCACTGGTTTTAAATAGAATATGCGTGTTCCCAGAAAAAAGAAATGAAAACTGACCAAGAAAGAAAACTCAATCAAAAACACGCCCCCGCTTCCATGTCGCGAGAGTTGTCGCGCACACACACATAGACATAGACATGCATATCCGTGTTTACGTAAAATTCCATCTCCATCTCCATCTCCCATCATATTTTTCCAACTGGCACATTATTTACGTTGTTAATTATATACGCAGCAATATTAACATACAACATCTCTTGTTTGCGGGCGTCCGGACCGCTGCCATGCCCGCTCCTGACCAACCCGAACCCTCTTCATCAGTCGTGCGTGCTTCCGCCTGAAACGGTTAGTGCCGCATTCATGCCCGGCTCTAGCGATGCGGACTCTCACTGGCACCGGCATTGAAGCGGCATGCCGGCCAAGAGAGTGTCGCCCACGCCTCTTCCCGGTGCACACGACTGCTCCGCGTTCAAAGGTCGCAATAGCCAGCCACAACATGCATGTAAAAAGTTCTTGGTAGTCCGTGCTACAGCTAGCTGTCCTCCCCCAACTCGTCAATCTCTTCCAGTAGTGCTAGTACTCCATGGCGCGATCCATCGACAAGCAGGCGGGAAATTTATCGTATACTCGGTTTGCGGTGAGTGGCATGCCGAGCGACCGTGTGGGGTGGAGCCGTGGAGGAGGATGAGACATGAATGCGACAGACATGATTTAAATGTTGGTTTTTCTCGATGGCGCGATCCAATGAAACAAAACATTGGTTTCTCTCTGTTTCCATTTTTTCTCCAGAAAAACGGAAACTTTCCACTCCATTTTCATTCCTACTCCAAGGTTGCCCCGTTACAACATTCTATCAAATACAAAGGAAAACTAACATGCATGCTGATGCATCTCAATGATTCAGAGATCATAACCAATTTTTACTTCACAACTAAAGACAAAAGTTGTGAGAGCGTGTACAAAAGAAAACCTACTGATGGGGTCACTACGACTTCAACCCTAAACCCTAAACAAGATTTAATTTCCTGGCTAGATAGAACCTATCGAAGGAAAGACAGCTAGCACCCTCGGACCATACGATGCTTTTGTGCAGTTCCACTAAAATCGAGCTGAGCATCCCTGATGGCAAAGATATTGAAGAAGTGTGATTAGAATAATAGTACTGGCACTAGTTCGTGAGACATAAACTCATCAAAAAAAGAAGCCGATAGAAGTAGAGAAAGATCGACATGGAGATAGAGCTATATGGGGAGTTGCATCAGTGGAGCAAGGCGGCTCCAAAAGGAAGATATACTACTACCTGGGACGTTGGGCTGTAGCTAGAAGGGCAGTTGGGACGCACCGACTGTGGGTTTTCTCCCTCACCGATGTTGACCGCGTGTACGTAGAACATTGTTCCCTTCCCCCAGAGGCGGGATTAGGCCGGATATGTGACCAGCGGTGTGGCCACCGTCGTTCTATGCTTGTGAAGAGAGCAACCGAAGCAAGCAGGCTTGTAGCTTAGGCTCCTGCTAGTGTATATAAAGTGTTTTTCTTTTTCTCTCCATATCAACCATTTTATATGGTGTACGTGTCATTGAAGAGTGAAATGATGGTTGCTTCTTCTGACTAACTTATTGTGTGATTTGACTGCTCCTTAGTGGCCCCTACACATACTCCCCCTACGTGTATGACCTTTCCTGAGTCTCACTTGTACTTATCTCTATTTTCTTGCATGACACGTAGACATGATGCGCATAGAGGAATTTTACTGCACGTTGTTACGTAGTACTGTACTACTAGTACCTACTCCCTCCGTCCGGTTCACTACTGGTACTCCCTCCGTCCTGGCTTATTGATCCTCTTTGTACTCAATTCATGGGCTAGTTTTCCTCAAGAAATTGTCTTTACCAATGTATTAATATCGGGAATGCATGCGTGAACAATGAATGATTAAACCTTGCATGCAACATTTTGACAAAGCATTGACTTATGAACATGTGAATGTGAGGGACTACAACCTCGTGCATGCATGCAACAGTCACACGTACACATGGATGCAAAAACGCACGCGACGCCCTAATGCATGCACGTCCGAGCACACGACGGAACACACACGGTCATGCTCAAGTGCTCAACCTACACATGCATGCACACACATACTCAGCCAGGGTGAGCTAGTGACCGTATAAACGTTAACACTGGAAAACATATATATTGAGCGCAATGAGCATATTATGAAGTCCACTGACCGTATTTTTACAAATATACAGTGACAGATAGTGTATTTATCTCGTTTGAAATTAAGCCATATTAACAGGAAAGGAGGCAGTATGGACTAGCATTACTTTGTTGTGTCCCATCAACTTGCCGAACGAGGAGAAGCTTGCATGACGGGAGAAGCTTGCGTGCGGTGGCTTGTAGGACAAAGAGAAACTTTTGACTAATGCAAGCTCTCCCTCGCTCAGGCGATGGACGTGCAACAGTTAATTCGGTGTCAGATTTCCAAAAGCATACAGTATACTAGTACTATTATTGTTTGACTTCCCGAAGAGGCGAACAGCCAAGCGCAAAGTTTACTAGTACTAGTACTACTACTACTACTATAGAGGTATGTACTATACTACTAGGAACCGGATGGAGGAGCGTCTGCACTCTTATTGTATTTTTAAAATGTGATAAAGCAATCTTCAACACATTTGGTTCTCTTCGAGGGTTCTCGCATGTGATAATGGAAGTAAATTGCATGGAACACTCGCCACAATTCTTGCTTAACTCTGGCTCATATCCTGTTACAAATAGGAGCGCTCGGAAATATTTCCTCCTTTTTTGTTATTCATCATGTAAACAAGTGAGCAAACCTTGCGGCGCATCTTTGTGCGAACCGTGCTTGCTACACTTTGAATGTGGCCGAGAGCTAGCTTGATGGAACACCTCGCTTCCTTCTTTTTTGTGGGGTACCTTGCTTTCTAGTGACCAATTTCTTGGTTGATTGTCCTAAGAATGCTTATATATGAATAAAGCTCTCTCATTTACCCGCAAAATAGATTAAGCCATATTAACCGGAAAGGAGGGAGTATGGACTAGCACTACTTTTTGGTGTGTCCCGTCAACTCGCAGAACGAGGAGAAGCTTGCAGGACAAGATGAAGCTTGCATACGCCTTTTGACTAATGCAACCTACCCTCGCCCAGATGGTGGACATGCATCAATTCATTCGGTGTCAGATTGCCAGAGGCATACACTGTAGCACCCAACATGCGGAGTACCATCATTGTTCGACTTCATGAAGAGGCGAAGAGCCAAGTGCAAGGTTTAGTAGTATGAGTAGTGCTACTACTAGAACTGCATGCTGGAGCATGTGTACTCTTATTTTATTTTAATCTCTGATAAAGTACACATTTATTCGGGAGAAGGGCGGAAAACGGCAGCCCAATAGTATAGTATTAAAAAACATCGAACATGTAATGATGATATCGATCAACCATGCTCGAATATATCTTGGCCTTCGTGCGAGCCTGTCTGTGTGTTCTCGCTCCTCGCCTCTCTCAAGGAACGGTGGGTAGGCCATTTTGCCGTCAATTGAGATCGGTTTGCTCACACTCCGGTCCCACATGTTAGTGATATGCCAAGAGGAGGTGCGTTGACCGACTGGCCATACGCGTACTTGGTTTTGCACCTTCATACTACTCCTCCCACCGTCACAGTTTACAGGGCGTGCTTCATTCTGATGCATTTCTCTCAATGCATTTCCACCACCAGAGAGACTTTAGACGCGTTTAGTTTAATGCTCAATTAATTAGGGCGTGATTACTGCAATTAAGTCCACAATTTTCTCTCGATGTACTGTACTACGGAGTGGAGTAAGTGCATGCATGCGTGTACCAGGGGTGGAAGCACTGCATGCATGTGTGTACGCATTATTTCCCCTAGTAATAGACGCTGTGCTATAACTACCAATGCTATTTTTCAGGCCGATCGCTAGTCGCCTTGGTCCCAGAGATTTTTTTTGAAGCGTGCTCTATAAACAATGACATATGGAGTAGTATGAGCGGATTCAAAGAAGAGCATATTGATGGTTGCTTCTTCCGAGCAACTTACAGTGGGAAAGGTAGGGCTTATGATTTGACTGCTCATTACTCACTATTAATGCGGCGCAACGACCGGGCTGAGTCTCCCATGCGGTTGTGCACTACTCCCTCGGTTCTTAAATATACTCCGGAGTATTTGTCTTTCTAGAGATTTCAACGAGTGACTACATACGAAGCAAAATGAGTGAATCTACACTCTAAAATATGCCCATTTGAAATTTGTAAAAAGACAAATATTTAGGAAAGAAGGAGTATAATTTTGTGCATGGCACATGTACCCGGATGCTGAAGAGGCTTCTGGCAATGCTATCAAGCTTCCAACATTTTATTTACATAATTGATGTACTATACAAATAATTTTCCAGCGACATGAAATTGTATAATGCTCTGAGATTTCAGTTTTTGTTTCGTGTGTCTTGCCATCGATGCTCTTTCGGAAACAATAAAAACTAACTTCCTTGCTAATGCATTTCAATCATTAGCAGATCAGAGCTAATATTTACATCACAACTGAAGAAAAAGTTGTGAGAAGGTGTCAAATTAAAATTGAGCCATGCTTTCATTGGCAGCAATAACCCCCCAGCTCTGTCTAAATCAACAAGGCATGTTGGGAAAAAAGTAGTTGTCTGGAGCATGCAACATTCCGATCATTTTGTGCAGTTCCACTAAAATAGAGCTGAGCGTCCCTGTTCCAAAGATATTCAGTGTGATTACGATAATAGAGGACTGCTAATGAAACAATAAACACACAAATAGAAGCCGGTCACCTTTGTAGTCTATCTTAAGACTAACTAGTTGGACAAGATTAAGCAGATAGTTGGAGAAGATTAGGCTCGGAGTTGGATGAGGAGGATAGAGCAAAACCAATCTCCCTTTGTGCAGTTGCACTAAAATGTAGAGATGTTGCCCATGTGACATTTTAGTACAACTGCACAAAACACTCTTAAGAAAAAAGTGATTCGTGCATTCACCAAAAGGTCGCAATAGAAACGAGGTGAAATGGATAGCCCTGTTTGCAAAAAAGAGGTAGAAAGGAAACAATTACTAGCCAATAACAGTTGATGACACATACGATGACAAAAAAGAAGCATATTCCTCGTCCTAAGGGAAGATAACAACATGGATGTGTTTGTCTAAAATGGTGTGAGGACGAGATTGCAATATGGAAAGTACGCCGGATGAGCTACATTATGGGCAAAGAACTATGGAAGATCCACATGCAAGATTTTCCACAAGCAGCAACGTGGGAAGACGGGAAGTGGCGCAAGGCCGGAGGGGATACCTGGGGGCCATCGGGATGTAATTAGGTGAGCGGCGGCGGGCGGAGTCTGCCCATATTGCTGCAGCGAGCAGGTGGCGTAGGCCCTACCGCGTCGGAGCTTGATCAGAGAGAATGGTAGGTACCGCAGATCGGGACGTGCTACCTCGGCACCGTCGAACGGAGAAACGATGCACATCCTCCCTTTTCGCCGGCGGACAGGATGCGACTGGATTAGTGACCAACAGTGGGGGAGAGAGAGAGTGGCCATCACCGCCTTGTGTGAGATACTCTGAAGAGAGACATGCCCAGGCAGGCAGGCTCCATTGTATATAGTGGAACGAACTACCTTTTTCTCCATAAAAATTGTTTTATATTCTGTGTACGTGCCATTGAGCGATATAACTTTATTTAAAAATAACGCGCCAACGCATCAAGTCGAACTTTGTTTCGTGCACGCGTGGTACACGACCTCCATAGGTAAACAACCGCTACACGCATTCAAATTAGCACGTGGGCTGCCATTTTCATATAGAAATGAGCTCCACTGTGTACCCACGCGGGTGTGGCTGGGCACGAAGTGTGAGTACGTGCACCTATTCTCTTCGTGTACGTACACCACCTACGTGGGGTTGTGTGAGAGAGATACAAACATAGAGAGATATAGTGTGTGGGTTCGTGAGTGTTTTTTTGGGGGGGGGAGGGTCAATCAAAAAATGTAACATATGCAATGTGTGTGAAATAGAGTCCTGGATATATCATATATATAGAGGGGGCGATCCACGAGAAGAGAGTGGAGGTATCATCGGCTTGAGGTATCCATAGAATCGAAGAGAGGGATGATGTGTGTGTGTGTGCGCGCGCGATCGATAAAGAGTGCCATCGAATTTGTGTGTGCCCACGTCAAAGATATAGAGTGGTTGGCCTACTGGAACGTGAGAGGGGACAAGTGCAGTTTGTCTCTATGGCATGAATACCTACCTACAGCGCTCGACTATCGGTGTATGGTGGGGGGGGCTAATTAATTATAGAGGTACAATGGCTGGTATATGTGCGGAGGAGGAGAGAGGCCTACCTTATGTATTAAGGGAGATCGATCGGCATCCATGCATATGTGTAGGAGAGGAATAAGACTGGGAGAGAGACAGAGCTAGAGTTGGAGGGGGGTGGTAGTGGAGTGTTGCTTCTAACAAATGGTGGGAGTCTGGGAGAGGCTTTCTAGACGAACGGAGGGCACACCTGCAATATCAATAAGAGAGGGGATGGCCGCCCTGTCCGTGCATGTGCGTGCGAGAGACGGGTCAGGAGTCATGCACGAATGATGAGGGGGACGATATGGCTGTGGTAAGAAGACATAACTACATAGGAATATCAATCGTCCTTTGTCAAAGAAAGGAGAGACGTAACTTGTGAGGTACGTCGATCGATGGGTGGGGGGAAATAGTTAAAGTCGGCCTAGGTATATGTAGGGAGATCGATCAGTATACATGCATGTATGTGTTAGAAGCAAATAAGGCCCAGGGAGAAGGATAGAGAGAGAGGGATGCATCTAGGAGGTGGCGCGAGAGGCATACTATATCGAGGGGGAAGGAGTGTGCGAGTACGAGATCGATGAAAAGAGTGGTGGGAGTGAGGCATGGACGGTGAGAAGAGAAGAGGGGAAGCTTGTCTTTGTGGTAGGCACACCTGGCTAGAGAGGCATATCGACCAATGTGTGCCGTAAAGAAGGAGCTGGGGGGCCAACACACACCGTGGGTGAATTACCTAAAGTGAAAAGATGAATTTGCGTAATGGAGATAGAGAATGCTGAGGGAGGGTGAGAGGGATGCGGGCGTGTGCATGCACAAGAGAAAGTTAGCGCTACCTACAAAGATAAGAGGATTGCGTGGGTGTAAAACACGAATAGAGATCATGATTAATTATAAAAAGAGAATTCGGATACTTGAAGAATTTATCATAGTGTTTTAAACTGACGCATGCGTGAATATATATAACGGTGATACACATGGTGTGGTTATGAACATGTTATACTACATATAATATATTTTATCTCTACTCTTATAAAAACAGAGTTGTTGATGATGGTGTGCCTGCCATCCCGCAATATAGGTCGTCCGATTTATATCTGATGGATAGGAAGGAAACTACGACAATTTTGAAAAAAGATACCCACACCCCTCTCCATATTTGCAAATAAGGCATCCCCTTGATCATGTTGATGTTTCATGGAACACATGGGCATCTTGCTAGTGCTTCATATAATATATAGAACATTGATTATAATTTGGGCTAATGTGTGGCTTTTGCAGCTCGGGGCTAAATACTTGTCATAATGTAGGGGGCGGGGCACTATACCTTGTGTGATAAACACAATGTACGTATGGAACATGATTTAGATTATGAATATATAGTTAGTACATCAAATGTACTATTATTTGGAATCAACAATCAAGTGTATTCAAAAAATTGAATTCGAGTTCATATAGTACACATATTTCATATCTATCTCTATAGTAATCATGTGGTGTGTTGTTAATGTAATACACGAATGATGGTTGAAGTTGACAACAACCATGATTGTAGATTCTTATTGAAATAGAGAAACAAATTCAAATTCAGTTCGAATTGTAGCGGTATTATAAACATTTGGAATTCACTAAAATGTTGGTATGAGTAGGTTACATGCATTATACAGCCAGCAAAAAAAATTAATTGGACATAACATGGATTCATACTCCCTCCTTCCATCTATATAGGGCCTAATGCGTTTTAAGACCGCCTTTGACTATTGACAAGATTAATAGTACATGACATGCACAATCTGAAAATTATATCATTGAAAGCTCCTTTCACACACGAATTTAACGGTGTGTTTTGTATAAGTTGCATGTCATATATTATTGCTATAATATTTGGTCAAAGTTAGCCTCGAGAACGCATTAGGCCCTATATTGATGGAAGGGGGAGTAGCTTTGAATAGCATTTGTATAGTAAAACGGGACAAGACACTCTCTTTGTGTGGTGAATAGTTTTATTTTTTCGTTTTTTTTTCACTGAGGGAAGTGCGAATTTATTTGGTACGTCCAAGTACTATATTACACGTTAGGCTTGTCCCTAAAATTCAACCCGCGCCTTGTTATATCCCAAAAATTCAAATATCGTGCTCCCAAAACTGGCGCCTTCACAACCCGCGCCTTGCTATCCCGAAATTACAATGCGCGTGAAAACTCCCTCCAGCTGCCAAATCCCGACACGCGAAATCCCCCTTCTAACCCTGAGCCAAAAGGGCCGCTAGTTCAAATTGGTGGGGGTACTTTTGTAACACGCCCTACATTTTGGAGAAGCACGTCCCTAAGTCATGGTCCCCCTCCCATAGGCTCCTTTTCGCCATTCGAAATCCCAGGCTGCCATAACCTCTCCGCTCTAGCCGCGAAACCCCACCCTCCTTCGCCCTCCACCTCACCGCTGCCCAGCCGGAGCCTCTTCCCCGACGACGTCATCCATCGCAATAGTTCGACGTCCCTCATCCACCTCCCCGGAAGAGGATCCGTCGTCCATCCCGTCGTCCCACCGGTTCAGCCGCCCCGTCCTCCACCTCCAAGGAGCTGCTCCGACAATCGCCTCGTCTATCGTGGATGCTCCATCCCCACAGCGCCGCCTTAACCTGCTCCACCAGAACCACACATCATCACCGACTCCTCAGACGAAGCAGAGGCCTACTCGGCGCCACCAAAGAGGTTGTACACTCATCGCATCTGACATTCTCCTTAACTCGACCTCCCGGCGTCGATGGTGCTCCATCTCGCACCCCCATGGAGCGGCTACCTCGAAGCCGGCGCCACGAGCGACATCTCCACGGCGGCTCTCCCCCAGTGCGAGGCCCCTTCGGCGGCGACGGCCATACCAGTCGGATCTGCTGCTGATGCTCCGGCTCTCGCTCGCTCACGCAGTTGTTGCTGCGCCGGCTCTCACTCGCTAGCTCGCGCTGCTGCTGCTCCAGCTCTTGCTCGCTCGCTCGCGCTGTTGCTGCTGCTCT